>NW_027195959.1:35000-47500 GCF_038502225.1 Cherax quadricarinatus | reverse complement strand
AGGAACACTCCAGCAGGCTTTCACAATCCATTCCACTAACAAAATATTTGCCCAACCCAATTTTCAATTCTACCCAAGCAATAAGCTTTGATAATTCTATTACTCACGTGCAAGTTTCACTCAAATCCAACCCCTCTCATTCATGTATTTATCCAACCTAAATTTGAAACTACCCAAAGTTTTAGCCTCAGTAATCCTACTAGGCAGACTGTTCCACTCATCAACTATTCTATTTCCAAATCAATACTTTCCTATATCCTTTCGAAATCTAAACTTGTCTAATTTGACCATTATTGCGGGTTCTCTCTTGGAGAGATATCCTCAAGACCTTACTAATATCCCATTATTAATACCCGTCTTCCACTAATACACTTCGATCATGTTTCCCCTTATTCTTCGTTTAACAAGTGAATATAATTTAAGGGTCTTCAATCTTGATATCGACGTACAAAATACTCTGAATATTCGGCAGTGTACCCAAGAACAGATTATTTTAAATAACAGCACGTGGACGAAAGGCTGTAGATGGAAGTTAAAGGAGCAGATGACTCAGGGATTCTGGAATATACTTAGGATGGTAAACATGTTGGTTGAGCTGGATGAGAAGATAGACAAACTTCATACAGAGTTTCAGGAGTAGGTATGAATACGTCTCACAAGGCCAGGAAGCTATAAGAACATAGGAACATAAAAAAGGAGGAGCACTGCAGGAGGCCTACTGGTCCATACTAGGCAGGTCTTTCTCAGGCCCAAATCCACTAATAAAAATAATTATCCAACCCATTTTCAATGCTACCTAAGGAACAAGCAAGCTCCACTTAAATTCGTCTCCTCTCACTTACGTTTTTTTTTTCTAACATAAATTTGAAGCTACCCAAGGTTTTAGCTTCAATAACCCTATTAGGCAGACTATTCCACTCATCGATTACTCTGTTTCCGAACAAATACTTTCCTCTGTCCTTTATAAATCTGAACTTATCCATTTTGAATCCAAATTTTAAATTCAAGAGGCAGGGGCTTGATTGGAATCTAGACCCCGGAAACACAACTGGGCGCTCAGGTACTCTCTTCCTCCTGGTCAGTGTTTCTTTTCGCTTGTAGTTTCTCCGATTTTACTGCTTGAAGCGCTCTTTCATTTTTTAAACATATATAGAGAATAAATGAAAACTGAATTTCAGCATGGCAGCACAGAACAAACAAACAGAAGAATACTGTTGACTTACTGGGATTTGTTAGGAGTACAAATGAAGCTCTTGTTTGCAAGCATTTGTTTTCCTTGCTCTACGGAAAAGTTAAGACAAACTGAATAACCAAGATAAATCCCTGGAGTTTCATTAAGAAAAAAATATGTTTTTCTTTCAGATGTTACATTCAATTGTTTTGTGAAGATAAGAAGTTTTACATCGAATTTACACGTTATTCTTATATAGTCATTTTCAGTTGGCAATAATTAATTTAAGAGATTCCAAATTATCATTAGCAGTATCACAGCGTATTTATTCTGAAGTAAATGCGCTGAGAGGAACAGTGTACTTTCCCGAAGACATGCATGTAACTAACTATATATACACCGAAATTTACTTTAGTTCCTATTTTAGGGAATAAAGCCTCAATGGTCCTCGTGAAACGAACATGTAGATTCGTGGAATGTGGAAGCCAATGATAGCATGTCCGTGCAACATGACTCACGAAATCGTAATGACCCGATTGTAAACAAACCATACCACGGGCAGGGTTAGAACCCGCGATAAGAGAGTTATGAAACTCGAGACTGACTCGTTAGCCGCGGATTCTATCCCCACCATTGGTATGGTATGTCCGTGCACTCTACCCCAGGCCCTGACTCCTGGAATTCCATATACATCAAAAATTGCAAGAAATCCCTGTCAGGTGCTATGTGTATTCTGTGAACGAGGACACAGGTGTCCTCCCACAATCACTAAAACCGCCATCATAACCCCACTCATTTTAGCAAAATCTTTAAAGAGGTCTTAAGAAGCAAGATTTATAGTCATATGTAATTACAAGAATTGCACAACCCAGAACAGCATGGATTTAGAGTAGGTCGCTCCCGCCTTTCGCAATTACCGAGCCATTACTACGTGATTTTGGATGCAGTGAAAGACAAGCAACACCAGGTGTAAAATACACTGACTTTGCAAACTCCTTCGACAAGACTCACGAAATCGTGACGACACGATTGCAAACAAACCATACCACGGGCGGGGGGTAGAACCCGCGATCAGAGAGTCTCAAAACTCCAGACCGTCGCTTTAGCCACAGGGTCAGCTAGCCACAATAAGATTCATCCATCTAGGTATATTTATACACCATATAAATTTTCAGACTCTCTGATCGCGGGTTCTAACCCCGCCCGTGGTATGGTTTCCTTCTACAAGTGAGACCATAATGCATGCTAAATGAACAACTGGGAAGGTAGACATATGGATACTGTTTTTTTTTTAAATAGAACACAGAGTAATAGAAAACAGGAAAATCAGGGGCTGCCACTGTGAGAAAAGATTCTGCTTCTCAAGGCACATTTCTCGCCTATCTTCTTTCTTCATTCTTATAGCTGGCGTAGACGGTAATAAATCATGGAATCGTATTGTCCATAGCTGACGATACTAGAATTTATATGAAAGTGGCATCCATAGAAGACACAGCGAACCTTTAAAAGCAGATGTAAATTAAGTCTTCCAGAGTGTTTTAGACAAGGAAATGGTATTCAACGAGAAAAAATTTGGTTATTACGCTACTGAAATATTAAGAGATTAAAAACTAAAACGGGTACAAGATAAACTTTAATCATTCGGTACAGGGGAAGGTTTGTGTGAGAGACTTGTGAGTGACACTCTAAGAGGATTTCACATTCATGGATCACAACGATGTAATTGTTGCGTCAGCAAGGACAACTCTGGCTAGATTGTAAAACAATCATACAAGAGATACTGACCCAATGATGACTACAAATTATTCCTCTCTAGGATGAAATGCTACTGTATACTAACTGCCTCCTTCAAGGCAGAATAAACTGCCGAACCGGAAGACAGAGAGAGCCTTCAAAGCTCGTATAATACTACTAAGCCAATGAACTACTAGGAACACTTGAAATCCTATAAACTGCATTTCTTGGATCGTAGGCGAAAAAGGTACATCATTATCTATTGTACACCTGAAAAATTCTGAGGGGACTGGTACCAAACCTACCCACTGAAATCTCTCCGTTTGAAAGCAAGATAGTGTAAAATACCTCCACTGTACAGCAGGGACACAGTGAGGACATAGAGTACTCAATGAGTGTATAGGGACTTCAGCTTTTCAACACCCTTTCCCCATGCATAAGTGGAATTAACAACAAGCCCCTGGCTGCCTTCGAGAGGAAATTTGATAAATTTCTCAAGTCATATCTCAATCAGCTAGGCTGTGATACATACGTTGCGAGCGGTGGGCACCCACAGCTTGATCGATTAGGTCAGCAGCCGGGAGAACTGGTCTGAAACCGGGCCGCGGGGGCGGTGACCCTCCTATGCTTCACGCCCATATAACAGTGTTGGTATTGCAATACTCTTGCAGATTTTGCCTCCATAGATAAAGTTCTTTGTCTCAACAGATGCCCCAACGCACCACCAACCATTTTTTCCTCGCCATTTCTATGGTTTACCTCATCTTTCGTAGTTCTGTCTGCTGATAAGTTCACTCACAAATATCTGAACACATTTACTTCCCCCATATTCCTTTCCTCTATAAACTTATATCCAAGTTTTCCTTGCCAAGACTTTTTGTTACTTTCATCATCTTGCTCTTTCATACTGTCACTTTTAAATTCTTTATTTTATATACCTTTTCAATCTCCTACACAAACCTTTGCAATTTTTCTTCAGAATCTCCCAAGAGAACCGTATCATCGGCAAAGGTAACTCTGACAACTCAAGCTATATTTGAAAGTTATCTTTTTACCCTGTACCTCTTCCCTACTTGCTGGTATTCACTTCTCCTACAACCCCATCTATAAATATGTTAAGGGACAATGGTGTTATCAAACATCAGTAACTAAGACCTCTATTCACCCTATTATATATATTTTCTAAATCCATAAATGGGATATGAAGTTACTTAACTTTCAGTATTGTTTCCTCCTTTTTCATCTGCAATTCTACTTTCTGTTTTTTTTAGTTAATTCTTTCAGTAAATATTCACCCACACACTTTACCCATCATACTGAACATGTTGGTTTTCCTACCATCTTGTACACTCTTTCATCTGCTTTTCCCATATACAAAAGGACTGCATGCTTTCTGATAATCTCTAGATACCCTACCTAATTTCATGCAGATGTTGAACAAATATACCAACTACTCCAAAACCAATCCCCTCCTGTTTTAAGTATTTCTGCTTTATCCCCCCTCCTTTCTCATTCTACTCACTGACTCACGCACCATCTCTAAACTCACAAGTGATTCCCTATTCAATTAATAAAATCATTGTATCCCTCTCTTCGTCAACATGTAAGAGCTCTTCAGAATATTCCCTCCGTCCTCTCGGCACCACCTTCCCATTTAATAGCTCGAGTGTTCTGTTTTAACGTTTAAATTCATTTGTTCGTCCTAGGCTTTCTCAGCTTATTAATCTCCCTCCAAATCTTATTCTTAGTAAAATTTGTTAATAAAGCCTCACTGACTCTCCTTTTACACTCCCTCATCGCTATTTTCAGCCTCTCTTGCAATCTACATATACTTCGCCCTCTGAATATCATTTCTGCAGTGTCACAACCTCTCATATGCTAACGTTTTCCTTTAACACCCTCTTTAAAATTTCATTCTATTAACTACTACTCTCCCCTCCAGCATATACCCTCCTATACCTTCTGCTGCACACTCTCACTACCCAATACCTTTTTGACCCCGTTCTCATTACTTATACTTTTTGTACCTTGCCTTTATTCCAGTAGTTGCATATATTTTAGTTTATTAACTTTCACTTCACTCTTAGAGACTGATGGCATTCTCCTTATACTTCACGCAAATATTATTCTTACTCTAGCTACCTTTTAAAATCATGCACGTCCATAAGACTACGCATTAACGTTTTATGTACTAATTCATAGTCTAAAAAACTGCTGTAATTATTCTGCATATCGTGTCTCATGAGGATATTTATCCTCTTTTTCTTACCAAAGTATTGCCTATTACCTCTTCCTATGCATAATTCAGTTAAAGATAAGGCAAAAATAATCCGTAACCAACTTGTAAATGCTTCGCAAAAAAACTAATTCAAGATTTCAGCTAACCTAACCTAACATACCATAACATAATCTACGCCAACCTAACACATCAATACCTAAGCTACCCTAATAGGAAAAAGATCAGAAATTAACGCTGGGTAATACAAAACAAATTAAACATGTTAAATAAAGAAAAGTTAAAATTACAACCAGATGACTCACGTCAAGACACATAGCATCAAGGAAGACAAGCCAGCTAGACTTGCCACGTCGCCGCCAGCATCCAGCAGCTGGTAACTAAGACGTGTTGTGACGATACTATCTCTACAAGATAAACGATTCTGTCTTCAGAAAGATATAAAGTTAATAAGATAATCTGTCCTCAAATAATTACAGATGATTTTGCACGTAGTGTTATAAATTTACTCGATGGTTCCTATAAGCATATATTTGTTATATGCAAACACTGTGGTAAATTGTGCAGATTAACGTCGTGTCTGGATGGGAATAAAAGAGGGAAATAATGAATTGAATAGTGCGCCACCAAATAAATATGTCGGAAAATGATTGTTATATGGTGTATAAAAATAATGCGGGCTTTTAATTTAGGTAACGGGCACATAAATATTTATATAGCTAATTATTAAACATGTGGGGACTGGTATGATTACGTGTAGTAAGATCAAGTAACACATCAACACCTGTCGCCATAAATAAGTCGGCAACAGTCAGAATATTAAATGGGAAAACAGGCATATCTGAGGTATAATATGAGATTATGTATCATTAACACCAGGAATTATTGTGCCACCATCATATTCTGTGCCATCATATACAGGAGAAGTAAACAGAACTGTCACTGGTCAGCTTCAGTATGATAATCTCAATACAAGACTAAACCACACTAGGATTTTCTCTCGGCTTTACTCAAACAATTATATTTTGGAAAGCTCACATTAATATAAGATTCTACACATAGCTTTACATTTCTTCTGACTCTTTACCCTTGTCATCGCTCCAGACACCCAAGGTACACCCAGGGTTGCCACACTGGGGAAAATTAAAGCAGGGAAATGATGATAAATGTTTCATATGGAAACGTTTTTGAAACTACATTCTTCACAATTGGGCAGTCCCACAGCCAATAAACTTACACTGACAAAACTTACTATATTATGTTTGGTAGCAGAGCAGGAGATGCACAAATTAACATTAAGATTGACAACACTCTAATCACCAGAAATAATGGGGGAAAATTCCTAGGCTTATACCTTGACAACAACCTGAATTTCAGCACCCATATCCAGCATATAGCCAAAAAAGTATCCAAAACGGTTGGGATCCTCTCCAAGTTACGATACTACGTGCCGCAAAATGCCCTTTTCACACTATACCACTCACTTATTTATCCATACCTCACCTATGCTATTTGTGCTTGGGGATCAACTGCAGCAACACACCTAAAGCCAATAATAACCCAACAAAAAGCTGCAGTAAGAATAATCACTAAATCCCATCCCTGGCAACACACCCCCCCCACTCTTCATAGATCTAAACTTGCTCCCAGTTCAGTACATCCACACTTACTACTGTGCAATCTATATCTACAGGGCTTTAAACTCTAATATCAACCTTGACCTAAAACGCTTTCTTGATAGTTGTGACAGAACCCACAGGCATAACACCAGACACAAACATCTCTACGACATTCCCCGTGTCCGACTAAACCTTTACAAAAATTCAATGTATGTCAAAGGCCCTAAAATCTGGAATACCCTACCTGAGAACTCTAGAACTGCAGACACACTCATCACCTTCAAAACTACCATTAGAAAACATCTTATCTCCCTGATACACCCCGTCAACTAACTACACGAATACCACCTGGTGGTTCACACTTACACTCACTCACTCATTTGACCATAAACGGAAATATTAATCTCAGTCTTAAAATAATGAATCCTGTGATACTCCAATACTGAAACTATGTACTGTGCCAAAACAAAAGCATTCACATTGCTAAACTCACAAACTAGTATTTAGTCACTTAGCCATAATACCAACTTACCTCATAATTTGTAATATTTTACAATTAAGAATAAAACTAAGTATGCCCGAAATGCCTAGCCATGCTAAGCGTTCTAGTGGTACACTCTGTAATCACAATTTTACTACATGTAAACCAAACAATAACCAAATTTCTGTAAACTCAGCATTGTAATCCTTATAGAGAATAAACTTTACAGCTGCTAGGGAAAACTGGTTTAGTTGAGGAGCGTATTAGAATATCTCAGCTTCAGGCCACATTAATGATCTTTCGGTCGTGAACCCCTGCATTGTGACTTAGGCATTCAGGAAAAACTACAGCTATGTGTTCGTTGGACGTCACACACGCAGACAGGAATGCATTAAGTGTTGTCTGTGACACTTGTGTTCTCTAGTTTGAGTGAAAGTGTAGCTTGATCCCATTGTACATCTTCTAGAATAGAATTAGGTGCTTTTGTAAATATTGTCTTCAGGAGACTAGCCTTTGTTTTGGGTCATCATACGAGGCTGCACACTCTGGGTCAAGCACTGTGTGAGAAGGTAAAAGGCATCATGAGTGTTTTAGCTGCCTATTCGTTATTCCATCCTCTTTAAATCGTTCACTTTTTCACTTAGAATTATGTGAATGGCATTTGTTCCTAGAGGGGTTCCAAGCAGGATGCTCCTGTATCAGTGGGAGCAATAGCTGACACACTTGTTAGTATGAGTCTCACCGCAGCAATTGCGTGCTGATTTAGTGAAATGATTTTGCATTTGGAAGGATTAATGATGTGTCCTATAAGTTGTCTTCACCTGATTAAGATAAGCTAATAGGGAATTTGTCGTGCTATACGGAAGAAAAATAGAGTGAGGGATCCCTTTGCAGAACATTCCCCAACGAAGTGTTTTCTTCCTCTCCAAACAGAAGTAATGATTCCTTGCTGTATCCATCTGAAACGACAAGGGAAGAAACTTTGGAAATGTGTTCGAATACTATTAATTCCGCCTCTTTTCAGTAAATTAAACTCAATCTTGAAGTCCATTTTTAATTCTACTCTATCTTCGGGTAGGTTACTAATATGCATTCCATCCGCGTGAACCACTGATTTACTGCCTAGAAGGACCTCAACACCAAGCTGATTTGGTTGTGCTGATACTTCTGACAGCCACTTTTGCGACGAGGTGGAGGAGAGAGTTGTCTTTGGAAATGGGCCAAATTCCTCATTTTTTTTCCTCTGGACACAAAGGAATGCAGCAAAAGAGAAGAAAGATTTAATTTTGTCGTGGATCACATAAACCAGGGATCTATTGACCTAACCTGTGGTCTTTCCGAGAAATAGATTAACGATCATTGTAAATACTGTAGGTTATTTTCCAGTGTAGCTTTCCAGTAGAGTCAGACGGGAGCGACTTAAATGCTTGGTAAACATCTGATTCTAGCATAAACACCGTATTGGGGACAGTGTTGTTAAAAGACCGGCTCTCCAGGTTTCTCTACCACGGTGCTTTTATCCCAGTCTGTTTTATCTTCAATCTGTTTGGCTCACCTGGACACGACTTTATCATTGGGCCTATATTGATGCGAAGGTGAATCAAGTTGTCAGTATTCGGGAAATCTCTTAATATTTTGAAGACCGACTAGGCACATTACCGCCTCTTGTGGGTACGGCTAAGAAAACTTTACCAAACAGTAGTAAGTTATGCCTGACGTTGATGGTGGGTAGAGCATCTGATGTAATGAAACATCCATTTGCTTTCTTCAGGATGTCTGTGATTTTCCAATTTGCTTTTGGACGGGATACTTTGTGAATAAGTGGATGGGTTCCGATAACTGTTGTGTAGACTGAGTTTATATATTATCTGAGGCAACAGATCTACTGACGTGCATTCAGGTGTTTGGAGTGGCTGCAGATCGTCAACTTCCATTTGAAGATGTCCAGAACCAAGGAAGCTACCATGTAAATGGAGGAAGTCATTACTGCTAAGGGTATGATCATGAATAGAAGATCTACATTTGCCTCTGTTATCATTGCCAGCTGAGCGGTTTCATTGGCTGCCAACTTCCTCTTGATAACCCACATCTAATTAGCTTGGGTGTGTGGCCAAGTTTAGACATGCTGGGGGAAGCAAGAGTATTGAATGGATTCACCACGGTTGATGCAGCTAGGGAGTGGCGAGTGACATGGGCTGGAGGAGAGGCATCTGACCCTGCCGTCGTGGTCAGGTGGGGCAGGATGGATAAAGGAAGTTAAGGGAGGAAAAATCAATATGTAATACACTCAGGTGATTTTTCCACACAGAAGCTTCCAATAATAATAAAAAAATATTATTCACGTTATCTTATTTACGTTAAACCCGATATTATTTACTTCCCGTGCATATCACGACTGTGTAACACTCTTGAACCCTAGCTAGGCAGCTCCTTCCTTCTCCTTGAAACCTGCGTCATTATCATCCTCCCGTGGTGTAGAGAAGGCGCTGACTAGTCTCTCATTAGCTTCACTAAACTCTGCACAGCCAACACCGTACCTTAATATGGTTTTAATTGGATTTACTGTTCATAATGTTGGAGGAAGGTGCGTATGCGGAGGACTGTTAAGGTCTGTTCGTTGGAGCCTCAGTTGAAAATCTTCTCTCACCCTCCTTACCCGTGAACCACCTCTCCCTCCCTCACCTACTCAAAACACACTCCAAACCCTCAAACCGAATCCTCTCATACACTGCTCATCACTTCCACTTTTTATATTGAAACGCTTCAGGGGAGGAATTTCTTGCTCCACTTCTAAAATCTTTCTCAGGTATTCACACTGAGTCTTTTTTAATCTTGACTTGATCCGCCTCATTGAACAGGAGTTGTTTTTGAAAATCGCGCACCTAGTCAGCCACATTTGTTAGGGTGGTCAGCCACCCGTGTGTGCGTGTGTACTCACCTAGTTGTACTCACCTAATTGAGGTTGCAGGGGTCGAGTCCAAGCTCCTGGCCCTGCCTCTTCACTGGTCGCCACTAGGTCACTCTCCCTGAACCATGAGCTTTATCGTACCTCTGCTTAAAGCTATGTATGGATCCTGCCTCCACTACATCTCTTCCCAAACTATTCCACTTCCTGACTACTCTGTGGCTGAAGAAATACTTCCTAACATCCCTGTGATTCATCTGTCTTCAGCTTCCAACTGTGACCCCTTGTTGCTGTGTCAAGTCTCTGGAACATCCTGTCTTTGTCCACCTTGTCAATTCCTCTAAGTATTTTGTAAGTCGTTATCATGTCCTCCCTATCTCTCCTGTCCTCCAGTGTCGTCAGGTTGATTTCCCTTAACCTCTCCTCGTAGGACATACCTCTTAGCTCAGGGACTAGTCTTGTGGCAAACCTTTTCACTTTCTCTAGTTTCTTTACATGCTTGGCTAGGTGTGGGTTCCAGACTGGTGCCGCATACTCTAATATGGGCTTAACGTACACGGTGTACAGGGTCCTGAACGACTCCTTATTAAGATGTCGGAATGCTGTTCTGAGGTTTGCAAGGCGCCCATATGCTGCAGCAGTTATTTGGTTGATGTGCGCTTCAGGAGATGTGCCTGGTGTTATACTCACTCCAAGATCTTTTTCCTTGAGTGAGGTTTGTAGTCTCTGGCCCCCTAGACTGTACTCCGTCTGCGGTCTTCTTTGCCCTTCCCCAATCTTCATGACTTTGCACTTGGTGGGATTGAACTCCAGGAGCCAATTGCTGGACCAGGTCTGCAGCCTGTCCAGATCCCTTTGTAGTTCTGCCTGGTCTTCAATCGAATGAATTCTTCTCATCAACTTCACGTCATCTGCAAACAGTGACACCTCAGAGTTTATTCCTTCTGTCATGTCATTCACAAATACAAGAAACAGCACTGGTCCTAGGACTGACCCCCGTGGGACCCCGCTGGTCACAGGTGCCCACTCTGACACCTCGCCACGTACCATGACTCGCTCCTGTCTTCCTGACAAATATTCCCTGATCCATTGTAGTGCCTTCCATGTTATCCCTGCTTGGTCCTCCAGTTTTTTCACTAATCTCTTGTGTGGTACTGTGTCAAACGCCTTCTTGCAGTCCAAGAAAATGCAATCCACCCACCCCTCTCTCTCTTGTCTTACTGTTGTTACCATGTCATAGAACTCCAGTAGGTTTGTGACACAGGATTTCCCGTCCCTGAAACCATGTTGGGTGCTGATGATGAGATCATTTCTTTCTAGATGCTCCACCACTCTTCTCCTGACAATCTTCTCCATGACTTTGCATACTATACATGTTAGTGACACTGGTCTGTAGTTTAGTGCTTCATGTCTGTCTCCTTTTTTAAAGATTGGGACTACATTTGGTGTCTTCCATGCCTCAGGCAATCTCCCTGTTTCGATAGATGTATTGAATATTGTTGTTAAGGGTACACATAGCGCCTCTGCTCCCTCTCTCAGGACCCATGGAGAGATGTTATCTGGCCCCATTGCCTTTGAGGTATCTAGCTCACTCAGAAGCCTCTTCACTTCTTTCTCTGTTGTGTGTACCGTGTCCAGCACCTGGTGATGTGCAACACCTCTCCGTCCCTCTGGAACCCCTTCTGTCTCCTCTGTGAACACTTCTTTGAATCTCTTGTTGAGTTCCTCACATACTTCACGGTCATTTCTTGTTGTCTCTCCTCCTTCCTTCCTTAGCCTGATTACCTGGTCCTTGACTGTTGTTTTCCTCCTGATGTGGCTGTATAACAGGTTTGGGTCAGATTTGGCTTTCACTGCTATGTCGTTTTCATATTGTCGTTGGGCCTCCCTTCTTATCTGTGCATATTCGTTTCTGGCTCTACGACTGCTCTCCTTATTCTCCTGGGTCCTTTGCCTTCTATATTTCTTCCATTCCCTAGCACACTTGGTTTTTGCCTCCTTGCACCTTTGGGTGAACCATGGGCTCATCCTGGCTTTTTCATTATTCCTGTTTCCCTTGGATACAAACCTCTCTTCAGCCTCCTTGCACATTGTTGCTACATATTCCATCATCTCATTAACTGGCTTCCCTGCCTGTTCTCTGTCCCACTGAACCTCGTTCAGGAAGTTCCTCATTCCAGTGTAGTCCCCTTTCCTGTAGTTTGGTTTCATTTGTCCTGGCCTTCCTGCTTCCCCCTCCACTTGTAGCTCTACTGTGTATTCGAAGCTCAAAACCACATGATTGCTGGCCCCAAGGGGTCTTTCATATGTGATGTCCTCAATATCTGCACTGCTCAAGGTGAATACTAAGTACA
>NW_027195959.1:17500-30000 GCF_038502225.1 Cherax quadricarinatus | reverse complement strand
ATCAGGACCCGGTGACTTATTTTGCTTCAGATGGTCTATCTACTTCACAACCATTTCACTAGTGACTGTGATGTTACATAATTTATCTTCTTCTGATCCACTATAAAAATTAATTACCGGAATATTATTAGTGTCTTCCTGTGTAAAAACCGAGAGAAAATAATTATTTAAAATCGAGCACATTTCATTCTCTTTGTCAGTAAGATGCCCATAGTTATTTTTAAGGGGACCTATCTTATCTCTGACTTTTGTTCTATAGACCTGGAAAAAACTTTTTGGGTTAGTTTTAGAATCCCTAGCAACTTTAATTTCATAGTCCCTTTTAGCTTTTCTTATCCCCTTTTTAATGTCCCTCTTAATGTCAATATACTGATTCATAAGATGACCCTCGCCTCTTTTGATACGCCTATAAATTCCTTTCTTATGCCCTAGTAGATATTTCAGCCTATTATTCATCCATTTTGGGTCATTTCTATTTGATCTAATTTCTTTATAAGGGATAAACGTTCTTTGAGCAGCATGTATTGTGTTCAGAAAACTGTCATATTGATAGCTCTCTTCGTTACCCCCAGTCAACAGATGATAAGTGTTCTCTAAGCCCATCGTAATCTGCTAAGCGAAAATCTGGGACTGTTACTGAGTTATCCCTACTATCATACTTCCATTCAATTCTAAATGTAATTGATTTGTGGTCGCTAGCACCCAGTTCCTCTGAAACTTCTAAATTATTAACAAGGGATTCATTGTTTGCCAGAACTAAGTCAAGCAGGTTATTACCCCTTGTAGGTTCTGTCACAAACTGCTTCAAAAAACAATCCTGAACTACTTCTAAGAAATCGTATGATTCTAAATTCCCAGTCAAGAAATTCCAATCAATATGACTAAAGTTAAAGTCTCCTAGAATTACTACATTATCGTGCCTTGTGGCCCTAACAATTTCCTCCCATAGTAGTCTCCCCTGGTCCCTATCTAAATTTGGGGGACGGTATATCACACCTAAAGTTAATTTTTCATGCCCCTCTGAAAATTCTATCCAAACAGACTCTGTATGTGTTACTTCAGACTTAATACCCGTTTTTATGCAACAGTTCAAGCGATCTCGGACATACAATGCCACCCCCACCCCCCTTCCCGATACTTCTATCTACTTGGAACAATTTAAAACCCTGAATGTGACATTCTGCAGGCATGTCCCGACTTTTTGAATTAAACCACGTCTCAGTAATGGCAAATACATCTATGTTACCTGCACTAGCAACTAGTCTCAACTCGTCCATCTTATTCCTAGCACTGCGACTATTTGTGTAATATATACTTAAGGACCCTCCTTTCTCTTTATCATTCCTGCTCCTTTCTGTTATTCCACTAAACCTATTACTGTCCTTGTCAATTAGTGCCACTGGCTTTCCGATATCCACCTCATTTTGCCTATTACTAGTTCTCCTAGTACTCATATTACTACCCTGAGACTTCACAGTTTTCCCGCAAAAACCCATACCACTATCTATTCCTAGTTTAAAGACCTAACAGCTCCCTCCACTGCGTTGGCCAGTGCTCCCACCCCACACCTAGATAAGTGAACCCCATCCCTGGCATACATGTCATTTCTGCCATAGAAGAGGTCCCAGTTGTCAATGAATGTTACCGCATTTTCCTTACAGTATTTGTCCAGCCAGCAATTGACACCAATTGCTCTGGACAACCATTCATTTCCAACTCCTCTCCTTGGCAAAATGCCACATATGACAGGTTTCCCACCCTTCCTCCTAATTATATCTATTGCTGACCTATACTTGCTAATCAGGTCCTCACTCCTACGTCTGCCAACATCGTTGCCTCCAGCACTGAGACAGATAATAGGATTGCTCCCATTACCTCTCATGATGTCATCCAGACGGCTAACAATATCCTTCATCCCTGCCCCAGGAAAACACACTCTCTGCCTCCTACTCCTGTCCTTCAAGCAGAATGCCCTATCCATGTACCTAATCTGGCTATCCCCAACAACAACAATGTTTTTACCTTCCTTTGCGTCGTTCGTCGTGATGCTCCGAGTAGTCGACTCACATTCGCCAGGTAGCATTACACCACTTGTAGAATTCGTCAAGACGTTCTCGATGGTCTTCGTTGGGGTTTCTAGGGATGTCTCACTCACGTCTGCCAATGCTTCTTTGGTGCTCGTTGTGGCATTCATGATTAAATAGGTCACCATGGATCTTTAGCAGACCCATTGGGCATAGTTCCATTACAATGAAATATTAATCCTTTCATAATCTATAATCTCTTTATATAGCTGTAATGCACAATACAATATGGACATAGTCTATAAAAAAAATGGAAGTTACATTGTTCCCCATGTTGACACAGGTACGGTATCATTTTTTTCGTTTTGTCAGCTAACTTTCCGTAAAAGTAGAATAATATAAGCTAACCCGGGTGGGCAATTATCGTGGTGGTGGGCAGCTTCATGTAATGGTACACACCTCGCGGGCTACACTGTGTAGATGCAAATACTAACACACAGTAGTCTTGTATTTGTAGAAAATAAGAACAATATAAATTAACAAACATGGAGATTTTTAGTAAATAAAAGCACTACTCAGCTTTCTCTTTTATTAATATACTCACGAGAATGCAAAGGAAAATATTAATACTACAACTAGAAAAAATAGACAGCTAGGACGCAGGATTATTATTACTTAAACTGCATTAACGTCACAGAAGAGGATTGTTCTAGATTGAGACGTTGTCTTTATCCTTGTCTGGTGAGGTGGTGGCAGGATGGAGGTTCGCTGTTTGAGCTGCCCATGCCCCAAATATTAATGATTAAAGAAAATATTTTCCATTCTGACACATGGCCATCTGGCCATCTGGGTTTGATTGGTGTCATTGGATATGGGAGTATATTCTTGGGTAGCTTTGGGTAAGGGTGGTTTTGATAAGGACTTGCCTTGTACGGGCCAGTAGGCCTTCTGCAGTGTCCCTCCATTCTTAATCACAACTAGCTACACCTAACTGACAGTGACAGACATAGAAAAATATCTGAATATTTCAAGAACGAAGAAATCAACGAAAGTTTGTTGAATAGGCATCTGAAATATACGATCATTTGTGTATAGTAAACGACAAATAACAGACCAATTAGACACGTGAAACACATGTAGCTGAGTCTTTTATTAGACAAAGGGCTTCGACAGACGAATTTGAAGAACATAAGAACATAAGAAAGAAGGAGCACTGTAGCAGGCCTACTGGCCCATGCGAGGCAGGTCCAAGTCTCCTACCGGCTTAAGCCAATACCCCAACCTAGTCAGGTTAGGTCACATTCACTTAAGGAACACGGTACCTAACCTAGTAGCACAAGCTAATCAGGTCCAACTCACACCCACCCACACCCACTCATGTACCCATTTAACCTATTTTTAAAACTACACATCTTAGCCTCTATAACTGTATTCAGGAGTTTGTTCCACTCATCCACAACTCTATTACCAAATCAGTGCTTTCCTATATCCTTCCTCAATCTGAATTTTTCTAACTTAAAACCATTGCTACGAATCCTGTCTAGGCTAGATATTTTCAGCACGTTATTTACATCCCCTTTATTTATTCCTGTCTTCCATTTATACACCTCAATCATATCCCCCCTAATTCTTCGCCTTTCTAGAGAGTGCAGTTTCAGGGCCCTTAGTCTATCCTCATAGGGAAGGTTTCTGATACATGGGATCAACTTTGTCATCCTCCTTTGTATGTTTTCCAGAGCATTTATATCCATTCTGTAATACGGTGACCAAAACTGTACAGCATAATCTAAACGAGGCCTAACCAAGGATATATATAATTTAACAACCTGAGGACTCCTATTATTTAAGCTTCTTGATATGAAGGCAAGGATTCTGTTAGCTTTATTGCAAACACTTATGCACTGTTGTCTTTGTTTCAGATTACTGCTAACCAGAACTCCTAAATCTTTTTCGAAATCCGTAATATTAAGATCTACATTATTTATTTTATATAGCATGGTTATTTTCCTGTCCAACATTTAGAACTTTGCATTTGTCTATATTAAACTGCATCTGCCACTTTTCCCACCATTTCATCAGTCTATTCAAATCTTCCTGGAGTGCTCAGAATGAATTCAATGGCCCATTTTGGTGTCATCGGCAAACTTGCTTATGTCGCTCGTTATGCCCTAATCAATGTCGTTTATGTAGATTGTGAACAGCAGGGGGTCCAACACTGACCCCTGTGGAACACCGCTCGTGACGCTTCCCCACTCTGATTTCTCACCATTTATGCAAACTCTCTGCTGCCTATTTGTCATCCATGCCTCTATCCAGGTAAAAATTTCTCCTATTCTAGTTGCTTTAATTTTCCTCAATAGTCTCTGATGTGGGACCCTGTCAAAAGCCTTACTGAAGTCAATATACACAATATCATTAATTACCATGATCTACCTCCTCAAATACTATGAATGATAATACGTACTTGTGTACCTAAATAAACTTACTAATAAAGCATTAGCCAAAATGCTTGAATACTTTAGGCCAAATTTTGAAACGTCATATATATATGGCTAAATGCAATGAACCTATGTAAGATTTAGGTACAGGTACACACAAGTACATTTACCATACATTGTAACATGTGTAAATTACCCAAGATAACCCCCAAAATGGTCAAAGATACTTATTTCCATTAAGGTCCTTGATCAAGTACTTTCTCAAATGCCATTATAAAAGCATAAAAATAGGAGCACTGCAGCAGGCCTAATGGCCCTTGCTAGGCAGGTGCATGTGACATCCATTTTTAAGGAGCAATGGAAACAAGTCATTGACTTTTTTGGGTTATCCTGGGTAATTACACATATTCTACCATGTATGGTAATTTATGTGACTGTATTTATTCGTACCTGTACCTCACCAAACTTACTTGCAATGCATCATACCTGGCCTACTCAACTGCTCTATCAAAGTTGCTATATAAAAAAAAAAAAAACGCTTTTGTTGCGAACCTAAAAAAACTCACCGACGACGGTAAGTTATCCAGTCATCAACTTCGGCGACTTTTAAAAGTCACAATTCACATTATTTTATCCTTTTTTTTTTGCTTTACTTTGCATCAATAACCTGCACATATTTTTACTCAATAAAGGTACAAAAGAAATATTCATTCATACTGGATGGCGGCCAAGTAATATGACGCAATATTTTAATTTTAGTCTAAAAATCCCGTAATTTTAAAGATACTCATACTGTATCATGCAGTGAGAGCTAAAACCACAGGGGTGGCACAGCTCCCTAGGGGAATGGGAGGTTAGGTTCAATCCCTTGTATCAAGGACCCTTCACATGCAAAGTACCGGAACTTTTAATTATTTAAAGCTATAAATCCGTATAAATCACATAGTTGGGAATATATGAGACACACTAAATTATATATTTTTAAAACTTGCATTACAACAAAAAATTTTTCCACATTTAAAAATCGTTGAATTCATATTTTTTTCCATAAACATTTTTAAGCATCTTAATACAAAAATTGTTAAAACCAAAACAAATTAGTATTTTATAGAGGTTTATGATAGGCTAAATATAAATATTTCATTACTTTCAATTAAATGATAATTCATCCCCAACATGGCTGCCAGACCACAACATAAACAATATGGCGGCCTCCACATATTTATCAATATCTCTGAACTGTGCTTTATTAGATGTCGTTTTGTTCGATATTTGACGTTTCTCTCTAGTGCTTTATGAGACAACATTCCTCTCTGAATGTTTTATCTGAAGTTTCACCCTGAGGAGTGTTTCATTGTATTTCACCCTAAACAGAGCATTATTCGACGATGTTTCAGCCTAAACAGTGCATTATTAGACGATGTTTCACCCTAAACAGTGCATTATTAGATGATGTCTCAGCCTAAACAGTGCATTATTAAACGATGTTTCACTCTAAATAGTGCATTATTAGACGATGTTTCACCCTAAACAGTGCATTATTAGACGATGTTTCACCCTAAATAGTGCTGAATCAAAGACTCCATTAAACATCAACTTATGGCGAAACTTTATAAATAGAGTATGTAGTCGACACATTATCTTAACAACTATTTAGGGCGACAAAGCATCAGATAAATCACTCTCTAGAGCGAAACAATGTCTAATAAAAAAGTGTGACTCTGCAAGAGTCAAACTTTTTATTAGCTCTTAAATTATTTATCACTTCATTGAGCATTTAATTTATTTGGCACTTAATATATTTAACATTTAAATTTATTTCAAGCAGATTGGAATGGTCTACAGAGTCAAAATATAATAGACAGCATCGTGGTACTAACGCTCTTATATGGGTGTGAAGCTTAGGTTGTAAATGTTGCAGCGAAAGAAGAAGCTGGAGGCAGTGGAGATGTCGTGTCTGAGGGCAATGTGTGGTGTAAATATTATGCAGATTATTATTATTATTATTATTATTATTATTATTATTATTATTATTATTATTATTATTATTATTATTATTATTATTATTATTATTATTATTTTCAAAAAGAATATTATGCAGAGAATTTGCAGTTTGGAGATTAGGAGGAGTGGAGTTACTAAAAATAATATTCAGAGGGCCGAGAAGAGGTTGTTAAGGCGGTTTGGACATTTTAAGGATTTAAATAGGATAACTTGAAGGATTCATAAATTTGTAGTGTAGGGGAGGCGGGGTGGGGGGTAGGCCCAGGAAAGGATGGAGGGAGCGATTTACCCGCTCGCTCCCATTTGCACGCAAGGGGTTTGGACTTCCAGCAGGCTTATGTGAACATGTTACATAAGAATGAGTGAAGGCAAATGGTTTATGGGACCTGATGAGGTAATGGAGCGTGAGCAGTGTAACATTTAGTGAAGGGATTCAAGGAAATCGGTTAGCCGGACTTAATTCCTGGATGAGGTAAGTACAGTGCCGCACTCTAAAGGACGGGTAGGGATATTTGCTGTTTGGAGGATCATCTGAACTGTCATATCCGTGCGCCTCTAGCAAGACAGTGATTATACATAGTCACGAAAGCGCTTGGAATTTCATTATTCTTTCTTAGCTCAGAGGCACCCACACCACCGTATGTCCTCGGATGACGGTAAAACACCTAGCTCTGCTGGGTGTCATTCTTGTAGGATTCCGTGGTCCTGTGGGTTTGAGCGTCATGTGATTTTCGCTTATCATGAGGCGGGCCAATACGACATGGGTTCGAGTACTTGGCTAGTCGCAGTTTTCTTAATGATCAGTACCACTCGTTCGTGGTTACAATAATATATATATATATATATATATATATATATATATATATATATATATATATAGATATATATATATATATATATGTCGTGCCGAATATGTAAAACTGGTCAATTAGCAAGAACTCATTTAAAATTAAGTCCTTTCTGAACTTTTCTCTTATACGTTTGAAGATATATATTTTTCATAAATGTTGATGTAAAAATTTATAATTTTGCACCAAAAGGAACTTAGAAAACTTACCTAACCTTATTATAACAAGAAAAATTTGTTTTAGCCTAACCCAACTAAATATATTTTAGATTTGTTTACAATAATTTAATACCAAACAAACACAGTGAAATATATTTTTTTCGTTAGGTTCAGAATGATTTTGGCGAAATTATTGCATACACAAATTTTCACTTGTCCTATATGGCAAGATTAGCGTTGCTGTTTAAGCCAAGATCCCAAGTTCTGCCTATTCGGCACGACATATATATATAATATATATATATATATATATATATATATATATATATATATATATATATATATATATATATATATATATATATATATATATATATATATATATATATATATATATATATATATATATATGAATGTATGTATATGTCATGCCGAATAAGTAAAACTTGCTATTTTGGCGTAAATAGCATCGCACTTCTTGCCGAATACACAAAAGGGAAATTTGTGTATGCAATATTTTCACGAAAATCATTCTGAATCTAACGAAAGAAATATATTTTGTGCTTGATTATTATTAAATTATTGTAAACTTATATAAAATATATTTAGTTGGATTAGGCTAAATTAAATTGAGCTTGTTATAATAAAGTTAGGCAAGTTTCCGATAGTTCTTTTGGCACAAAATCATTAATTTTTATATTAACATAAATGAAAAAATATATATTTATAAATGTATAAGAGAAAATTTTAGAAAGGATATTACAACCCAGGAATCCAAAGGCCTGTTATCCTGGGTGTAAAGGGAGAAAAATAAACATAGCAGAAAGCTTTTGACATATATTATCCTTCACCAAGAAAGAACAGAATTATGTACACTATATACACTATGTACAGCAATAGGTTTTAGTGCACTCCACGGTAAGCAAAGCAGAATAGAAGTCACTAGAGAGCAGTTCGTGCTTCAACCAGCTCTAGAATGGGAATAACAAGGGCAGACAGGTGTGTGGTACCCACAACACCTCTGCAATTGCCAAAACAATCTTCTCATTGGCTGGAACCTAAGTACTGATCAAACGACGAGGCCCCATCAACAACCCTTAGTACCTGGTTCGCTGGTTGGGGGAGATAGCCTTTCAATGAGAGTGGTACATGCGCCGAATAAAGGTTACTTACTCTTTGCATGCCACAAAAGACTTAATTTTAAATGAGTTTTTGCTAACTGAACAGTTTTACCTATTTGGCACGAAATATACATGTACTCACCTAATTGTACTCACCTAATTGTGGTTGCAGGCGTCGAGACACAGCTCCTGGCCCCGCTTTTTCACTGATCGCTAATAGGTTCTCTCTCTCTCTCTCTCTCTCTCTCTCTCTCTCTCTCTCTCTCTCTCTCTCTCTCTCTCTCTCTCTCTCTCTCTCTCTCTCTCTCTCTGCCTCCAGAGCTTTGTCATACCTCGTATTAAAACTATGTATGGGTCCTGCCTCCACTATATCACTTATTAGGCTATTCCACTTCCTGACTACTCTATGACTGAAGAAATACTTCTTAACATCCCTATGACTTGTCTGAGTCTTCAGCTTCCAACTGTAACCCCTTGTTTCTGTGTCCCCTCTCTGGAACACCCTGTCGCTGTCTACCTTATCTATTCCACGCAGTATTTTGTATGTCGTTATCATGTCTCCCTTGACCCACCTGTCTTCCTATGTCGTCAGTCCGAGTTCCCTCAACCTTTCTTCATAGGACATACCCCTGAGCTCCGGAACTAGCCTTGTTCCAAACCTTTGCACTTTCTCTAATTTCTTGACGTGTTTGCCCAGGTGTGGGTTCCAAACTGGAGCTGCATACTCCAGTATGGGCTTGATGTACACAGTGTACAGTGTCTTGAACGATTCCTTACTAGGGCATCGGAACGCTATTCTTAGGTTTGCCAGGCACCTGTATGGTGCAGCAGTTATCTGGTTGATGTGTGCCTCCGGAGACATGCTCGGTGTTATGGTCACCCTTGAGCGAGGTTTGCAGTCTTTGGCCACCTAGTCTACACTCTGTCTGCGGTCTTCTTTGCCTTTCTCCGATCTTCATGACTTTACATTTGGCAGGGTTGAATTCAAGAAGCCAGTTGCTGGACCACGTGTCCAGCCTGTCCAGGTCTCTTTGAAGTCCTGCCTGGTCCTCATCTGATTTAATTCTCCTCATTAACTTCACATCATCTGCGAACAGGGACACCTCTGAGTCTATTCTTTCCATCATGTCATTCACAGAAATAGCACTGTTCCTAGGACCGACCCCTGTGGGACCCCGCTCGTCACAGGTGCCCACTGTGATACCTCATCCCGTACCATGACTCGTTGTTGCCTCCCTGTCGGGTATTCTCTGATCCATTGCAGTGCCCTTCCCGTTATACGCGCCTAATCCTCTAGTTTCTAGTGAGGAACTGTGTCGAAGGCCTTCTTGCAGTCCAAGAAAATGAAATCAACCCACCCCTCTCTCTCGTGTCACACTTCTGTAACTTTGTCATAGAACTCCAGAAAGTATGTGACAGAGGCTTTGCCTTCCATGAATCCGTGCTGGCTATCGTTTATAATCTTTTATAATCTTGTTCCGTTCCAGGTGCTCCACCACTCTCCTCCTGATAATCTTCTCCATGACTTTGCTTACTATACAGGTCAGTGACACTGGTCTGTAATTTAGTGCCTCTTTTCTGTCTCCTCTTTTAAAAAATGGGAACTACATTTGCAGTCTTCCATACCTCAGGTAGTTTCCCAGTTTCAAGGGATGTGTTGAAGATTGTGGTTAATGGCACACACAGTATATCTGCTCCCTCCCTGGGGACCCACGGGGATATGTTGTCCGGTCCCATTGCCTTTGAGGTATCAAGGTCACTTAGCAGCTTCTTCACCTCCTCCTCAGTTGTGTGCATATCGTCCAGCACCTGTTGGTCTATTCCCTGTTGGTGTCTCCCTCTGTCCTGTCTTCCCAGAGTCCTTCCTGTCCCCACTGTGAATACTTTCTTAAATCTCCTGTTGAGCTCTTGATCGTTTCTTGTGAGTTCCCCACCTTCTTTCCTCAGTCTGCTCACCTGGTCTTTGATTGTCGTCTTTCTCCTAATGTGGCTAAACAGCAGTTTCGGGTCAGACTTGGCTGTCGGTGCTATGTCATTTTCGTACTGTCGCTGGGCCTCCTTCCTTATATGTGCATATTTGTTTCTGGCTCTTCGACTAATCTCCTTGTTTTCCTGGGTCCTTTGCCTTCTATACCTCTTCCTTTCTCTAATGCACTTAGTTTATGCCTCCCTGCACCTTTGGGTAAGCCAAGGGCTCGCTTTGGTCTTCCCATTGTTTCTGTTGCCCTTGGGAACATATCTTTCCTCTGCCTCCTTGCATTTTGTTGTCACATACTCCATCATTTCATTTACTATCTTTCCTACCATTTCTCTGTCCCACTGCGCCTCCTGCAGGAAATTCCTCATACCTGTGTAGTCTCCCCTTTTATAGTTTGGCTTTACCCATTCGACTCCTGTTACCCTCTCCACCTGTAAATCTACTATGTAATCAAAACTCAGGACTACATGGTCACTTGCTCAGAGGGGCCTCTCATATGTGATGTCATCAATGTCTGAGCTACTCAGGGTGAACACAAGGTCCAGTCTTGCTGGTTCATCCTCCCCTCGCTCTCTGGTAGTGTCCCTGATGTATTGATGCATGAGGTTTTCCAGTACCACATCCATCATCTTGGCTCTCCATGTTTCAGGGCCCCCATGAGGCTCCAGGTTTTCCCAATCGATCTCCCTGTGGTTGAAATCACCCATAACCAGTAACTTTGCTCTGCACGTTTGAGCTCTTCGTGCCACCTCAGCCAGTGTGTCCACCATCGCTCTGTTGTTCTCAGATTCCTCTCTTGGCCTCCTGCAGTTCTGTGGTGGGTTATACATCACAGCAATGACTACCTTATGTTCCCCAGATTGAACTGTGTCTGCTATGTAGTCCCTTTCTCCAGTCTCGTCCATGCCCTCCATTTCCTCGAAACTCCATCGGTTTTTCATAAGCAGTGCAACCCCTCCTCCCCATGTGCTTTTTCTATCTTTCCTCAGGATCTGATATCCCAGTGGGAAGACTGCATCTGTTATTGTATCAGTGAGCTTCGTTTCTGTGACTGCTGTGATGTCTAGGGACTTCTCGTTGATTCTTTCGTGCCATTCCTTATATTTATTTGCTATTCCATCTGTGTTTGTGTACCACACTTTCAGCTTCTTGTCTCTCATGGTGGACCTGGGAGAATATTGGGGTTGGGGGGTGGGAGCCCTGGGGGGGTTATGGGGGTTTGTGGTGTGGGTGGGATTTGTGGTGGGGGGTGAGGGCAGAGTGCCTGTAGGGAACTGTTGTGGCAGTGGGGTTTGTGATGTGGGGGAGCAGTGTGTGGGTGTTGGTTGAGATTGTTCAGCTGCATTGGGGTTTTCACAGTGTGGGTGGGGTTTGTAGTGGGGGGTGTGGGGTTTTGGCAGAGTACCCAAAAGGGGCTGCTGTAGAGGTGGAGTTTGTCGTGGGGGTTGGGGGCAGAGGGAACAGTGTGCGGGTTTTGGTTGAGGTTGTTCAGTTGCTTCGGGGTTAATGTGGTTGGAGTCCTTCTGTGGTTGTCTCTGTAGGGAGTATTTGTCCTTCCACCTGAGTCTGGGTACTACTCGTCCTCATCGATGCCTCCCATTCCTCCTTTCGTTTCTGTACCCTCTCTCTTAGTCTCGTCCTTTTCTCCTGTGTTATATCGCGATCGAGGTACATGCTCCAGTACTCTGATTTGTCCCTCAGTCATGCTTTTTCCTGCAGAACCCTGGTTCGAGCTGATTCTGCCTTGAAGACTACTCTGACAAACCGTCTCCTTCTGCATGAAAACCATCCAATTCTCCAAAAATTTGCCAACTGGGTCATATCTCCCTCTCCTATTGCTTTCAAGATACCTTCAATTGCTTTCTTCTCCCCCTGGATTCTTTCATCATAGGCTTCTCCTTCAACTTCTTGGAGCCTGTAGACAAACAT
>NW_027195959.1:5000-10000 GCF_038502225.1 Cherax quadricarinatus | reverse complement strand
CTATATATTTTATATTCTATGTGAACATTTATTAGTAAACAGAATACATTTACAGAAAAAACATAAACATGAGTATATATATATATATATATATATATATATATATATATATATATATATATATATATATATATATATATATATATATATATATATATATATATATATACATATATATATATATATATATATATATATATATATATATATATATATATATATATATATATATATATATATATATATATATATATATATATATATATATTATATATACATATATATATATATATATATATATATATATATATATATATATATATATATATATATATATATATGTATATATATTTTATTATTATTATTTTATTATATATATATATATATATATATATATATATATATATATATATATATTTATATATACATATATATATATATATATATATATATATATATATATATATATATATATATATATATATATATATATATATGTATATATATTTTATTATTATTGTCACACTGGCCGATTCCCACCAAGGCAGGGTTGCCCGAAAAAGAAAAACTTTCACCATCATTCACTCCATCACTGTCTTGCCAGAAGGGTGCTTTACACTACAGTTTTTAAACTGCAACATTAACACCCCTCCTTCAGAGTGCAGGCACTGTACTTCCCATCTCCAGGACTCAAGTCCGGCCTGCCGGTTTCCCTGAACCCCTTCATAAATGTTACTTTGCTCACACTCCAACAGCACGTCAAGTATTAAAAACCATTTGTCTCCATTCACTCCTATCAAACACGCTCACGCATGCCTGCTGGAAGTCCAAGCCCCTCGCACACAAAACCTCCTTTACCCCCTCTCTCCAACCTTTCCTAGGCCGACCCCTACCCCGCCTTCCTTCCACTACAGACTGATACACTCTTGAAGTCATTCTGTTTCGCTCCATTCTCTCTACATGTCCGAACCACCTCAACAACCCTTCCTCAGCCCTCTGGACAACAGTTTTGGTAATCCCGCACCTCCTCCTAACTTCCAAACTACGAATTCTCTGCATTATATTCACACCACACATTGTCCTCAGACATGACATCTCCACTGCCTCCAGCCTTCTCCTCGCTGCAACATTCATCACCCATGCTTCACACCCATATAAGAGCGTTGGTAAAACTATACTCTCATACATTCCCCTCTTTGCTTCCAAGGACAAAGTTCTTCGTCTCCACATACTCCTAAGTGCACCACTCACTCTTTTCCCCTCATCAATTCTATGATTCACCTCATCTTTCATAGACCCATCCGCTGACACGTACACTCCCAAATATCTGAATACATTCACCTCCTCCATACTCTCTCCCTCCAATCTGATATTCAATCTTTCATCACCTAATCTTTTTGTCATCCTTTAATTTTCTTCTTTTGCACACCCTACCAAATTCATCCACCAATCTCTACAACTTCTCTTCAGAATCTCCCAAGAGCACAGTGTCATCAGCAAAGAGCAGCTGTGACAACTCCCACTTTGTGTGTGATTCTTTATCTTTTAACTCCACGCCTCTTGCCAAGACCCTCGCATTTACTTCTCTTACAACCTCATCTATAAATATATTAAACAACCACGGTGACATCACACATCCTTGTCTAAGGCCTACTTTTACTGGGAAAAAATTTCCCTCTTTCCTACATACTCTAACTTGAGCCTCACTATCCTCGTAAAAACTCTTCACTGCTTTCAGTAACCTACCTCCTACACCATACACTTGCAACATCTGCCACATTGCCCCCCTATCCACCCTGTCATACGCCTTTTCCAAATCCATAAATGCCACAAAGACCTCTTTAGCCTTATCTAAATACTATTCACTTATATGTTTCACTGTAAACACCTATATATATATATATATATATATATATATATATATATATATATATATATATATATATATATATATATATATATATATATATATATATATATATATGCAAGGATTTCGCGAGAGCATGCGAAATATACACAAACACTGATCTCTGGCTGAAGGAGACTCGAACCTACTAACCTTAGGACAAGGTACGCAATGCTTTACCAATCTACCCACACTGGACCAATACCTTGGCGTGTAGCATGCGCTACACGTTTGATCCAAGGCAGCCAGCTTTCAGGGAGAAGGCTTACAGCTTTTCATCTCATTCCCTGCATGCATCAGCCTTACTAGAGATTTGAACAATGCAAGGAATTCGCGAGAGCATGCGAAATATACACAAACACTGTTCTCTGGCTGAAGGAGACTCGAACCTACGAACCTTAGGACAAGGTACGCAGTGCTTTACCAATCTTCCCACACTGGACCAATACCTTGGCGTGTAGCATTCGCTACACGTTTGATCCAAGGCAGCCAGCTTTCAGGGAGAAGGCTTACAGCTTTTCATCTCATCCCCTGCATGCATCAGCCTTACTAGAGATTTGAACAATTTATATATATACATGCAATAAGATCAGAGTAAGCAGGTGATTTTAAAATATGCAAAACAATCACTGTGAAAGAGTAGTGAAATTCCAAGCGCTTTCGTGACTACTCACATTGTCAAGGAACTATCTATCTATCTATCTATATATATATATATATATATATATATATATATATATATATATATATATATATATATATATATATATATATATATATATATATATATATATTATTGTACCCACGAACTAGTGGTATTTAATCAAAAACATTGCGACTAGCCGGAGGGTCAAACCCGGGTTGTTTTAGCCCGCCTCATGGTGAGCGAAAATTCACGACGCTCTAACCTACTGGACAATACAATCATAGATCCTAGCGGACTAAGCTTGCTTCAAGTTGCGAGGACACACGGTGGTGTGGTTGCCTCATAGCTAATTTCATCTACGCCCCGTTTGGTGTACTAGCCTCCACAAGCAGTATACATATACCAAACGAGGAGTAGAATGAAATTAGCTCTGAGGCAACCACTCCATCGTATGTCCTCGCAACTTGAAGCAAGCCTGGTTCGCTAGGATCAAGTTCACTGCAGACGCAGACACACACACACACACACACACACACACACACACACATCCATCCTCTCATTTTTAACAAACTGCCAAAGTATTCAGAGTGATAAATTAGACACATGTGCAACTCTTGGGTATCTTTATTGAGGAAACGTTTCTCCACACAGTGGCTTCATCAGTAGATACAAAGGAGAATCTTGAAGAACAGGAGGAGAATGAGGTAATCAGTCCCTCAGCCTTTGGTCGACATGGTCAGTCCATTAATCTTGAATAGAATACGGCATAAGTCCGGAGAAGGAGCTTATAAACCATAGGCAGGAGAGGTGCAGCAGTCATAGATGGTGTCACATTTGTTCAATGTGGAAGTAGGTCGTGCCCAAGAGTTAGGCAAGTGAAGAATTCCCAAGTATTAAGATCCCAAGAAGTTGCAGTGTCTGACAGGATTGTAGATGAATTGTTCAGAGAACCGACAAGTTAATAAATTAGACACATGTGCAACTCTTGGGTATCTTTATTGAGGAAACGTTTCGCCACACAGTGGCTTCATCAGTCCATACAAAGGAGAATCTTGAAGAACAGGAGGAGAATGATCAGTCCCTCAGCCTTTAGTCGATGTGGTCAGTCCATCAATCTTGAATAGAATACGGCATAAGTGCGGAGAAGGAGCTTTTAAACCGTAGGCAGGAGAGGTGCAGCAGTTGTAGGTGGTGTCACATTTGTCCAATGTGGAAGTAGGTCGTGCCCACTCCGCACTTATGCCGTATTCTATTCAAGATTCATGGACTGACCACATCGACTAAAGGCTGAGGGACTGATTACCTCATTCTCCTCCTGTTCTTTAAGATTCTCCTTTGTATGGACTGATGAAGCCACTGTGTGGCGAAAGGTTTCCTCAATAAAGATACCCAAGAGTTGCACATGTGTCTAATTTATCAACTTGTCGGTTCTCTGAACCATTGATCTACGTATTCAGAGTGAACTGGACAGGTTGTCGTAACGCTGTGAGGCGTGAATAATCATCAATATCAGGGGACCAAGTATAAACTAATGTATTTTGAGAATAACGTAAAATCCAATTTTAAAATATACAGAAGCATACTAGCTTGAATAAAATGATAGAGTAAGTACAGTTGTGAACTGCAAAACCATCAAAACATTTCTACGGAACCTACAGAAAGCTTGGTACCATAACAATAAAACCACATTTATTAAACCAGCATAAAGCTTGGTACCATTTCAATAAAATTACATTTATTAAACCAACAGAAAGCTCGGTACCATAGCAATAAGATCACAGTTGTAAAACAACAGAAAAGTTGATACCATAGCAATAAAATCACATTTATAAAACCAACAGAAGGCTTGGTACCATCACTATAAAATTACATTTATTAAACCAGCAGAAAACAAGGTTTCATAACTAGAAATTTCTTAATATCAAAGCAAGAGAAAGTTTGATTTCATAAAAATAAATTAGATTACGTCGCTTGACATATGCTATCCAGTTTTGGCGCTTCAAGGGGCTCTTGATCCAAGTAACTGGAGCTACCCTTCCTGTTCCTTTTATCACGCCTGGTTACCCATTATTCACAAGGTTTAGCACTTACATGATAATATTATTATTATTATAGTGGTATGGATGTGTGTGGGAAACAATCAAGCTGTAGTACAAGGGTTGAAAACAGCAGATATTACCAGGATACCTCAGGAATATTTTTAATTAATATAAAATATTAAACAAAATAGGTGGTAGCTTGTGCTACTAGGTCTGATGCCGTGCTCCTTCCTTAAGTGGGTGTGGCCCTACTGTGTGGGTCATTGGTCTAAGCCGGGGGTGACATGCACCTACCTCGCATGGGCCTGTAAGCCTGCTGCAGTGTTCCTTCTTTCTTTTCTTAAAGGCAAAGCATTTAATCAACAAACAAAGAGAGACAGTAGAGAACTGAGAGTGACTAGCTCCCTTA
>NW_027195958.1:0-120241 GCF_038502225.1 Cherax quadricarinatus | reverse complement strand
GTAACTCAGAAATAATTTTGAATATTTCATATATTTTTTAAAAAATACATGAAGCATTGAAAAAATCGAAAAATATGGTTAAACGATGATTTACTGCATATTTCGACGATTTGGAGCATTTAGAACACTTTTTAGACAAACCTGATTTTTTAGCTAAAATTCATGGATTTTCAAACTTTTTTATCAGAATTACTGCTGGAATTGAAGTTTAAGCTGAAAGTAACTTAAATGTGACATTTTAGTGTAGTATTGTGTCAACACATATTTAAAGTGTGAAAATCCATGTACTTTAGCTAAAAAGTAAGGTTTGTCTGAAAAATGTTCTAAATACTCCAAATCGTCGAAATATGCAGTAAAACATCATTTTACCATATTTTTTCGATTTTTTCAATGCTTCAGGCATTTTTAAAAAGTATATGAAATATTCAAAATTATTTCTGAATTTCATCGAAATTTTATGGGTTTTTAGAAAAATATATAATACTTTAAAATGTTGAAGAATGCTCGAAAATTTCAATTCAATCAGTATATAATTTTAAAAAATCCCTGAAGCATTGAAAAAATCGAAAAATATGGTAAAATGATGTTTTACTGCATATTTCGACGATTTGGAGTATTTAGAACACTTCTCAGACAAACCTGATTTTTTAGCTATAATTCATGGATTTTCCATCATTTTTTATCAAAATTACTGATGGAATTGAAATTTTCGAGCATTTTCAATGTTTTAAAGTATATTACGTATTTTTCAAAAAGCCCATAGGATTTCGATGAAATTCAGAAAAAATTTTGAATGTTTCATATATTTTTTAAAAATACCTGAAGCATTGAAAAAATCGAAAAATATAGTAAAATTATGTTTTACTGCATATTTCGACGATTTGGAGCATTTAGAAAAGTTTTCAAACAAACCTTACTTTTTAGCTAAAATACATGGATTTTCACACTTGAAATATGAATTTACACAATACTACACTAAAATGATATATTTAAGTTACTTTCATCACAAAATTCAATTCCAGCAGTAATTCTAATAAAAAAGTTTGAAAATCTATGAATTTTAGCTAAAAATCAGGTTTGTCTGAAAAATAAATTCTAATTGCTCCAAATCGTCAAAATATGCAGTAAAACATCATATTACCATACTTTTCGAGTTTTTCAATGCTTCAGGTATTTTTAAAAAATATATACTGATGGAATTGAAATTTTCGAGCAATTTTCAACATTTTAAAGTATATTACTTATTTTTAAAAAAAAATCTTAAAATTTCGATGAAATTCAGAAATAATTTAAATATATCATATTTTTTTTAAAAATGCCTGAAGCATTGAAAAAAATCGAAAAATATGCTAAATTGAAGTTTTACTGCATATTTCGACGATATGGAGCATTTAGAACACTTTTTAGACAAACCTGATTTTTTAGCTAAAATTCATGGATTTTCAAACTTTTTTATCAGAATTACTGATGGAATTGAAATTTTCGAGCATTTTCCACATTTTAAAGTATATTACATATTTTTCAAAAAGCCCATAAAATTTCGATGAAACTCAGAAATAATTTTGAATATTTCACATATTTTTTAAAAAACCTGAAGCATTGAAAAAATCGAAAAATATGGTAAAATGATGTTTTACTGCATATTACGACGATTTGATGCATTTAGAACACTTTTTAGACAAACCTGATTTTTTAGCTAAAATTCATGGATTTTCAAACTTTTTTATCAGAATTGCTGATGAATTGAAATTTTCGAGCATTTTCCATATTTTAAAGTATATTACATCGAAAATATGGTAAAATGATGTTTTACTGCATATATCGATGATTTGGAGCATTTAGAACACTTTTCAGACAAACCTGATTTTTTACATAAAATTCATGGATTTTCAAACTTTTTTATCAAAATTACTGATGGAATTGAAATTTTCGAGCATTTTCCATATTTTAAAGTATATTACATATTTTTAAAAAGCCCATAAGATTTCGATGAAACTCAGAAATAATTTTTAATATTTCAAATATTTTTTAAAAATACCTTAAGCATTGAAAAAATCGAAAAATATGGTAAAATGATCTTTTACTGCATATTTCGACGATTTGGAGCATTTACAACAGTTTTCAAAGAAACCTTACTTTTTAGCTAAAATACATGGATTTTCACACTTGAAATATGTATTGACACAATACTACACTAAAATGTTATATTTAAGTTACTTTCATCATGAAATTCAATTCCAGCAGTAATTCTGATAAAAAAAAAGTTTGAAAATCCATGAATTTTAGCTAAAAAATCAGGTTTATCTGAGAAGTGTTCGAAATGCTCCTAATCATCGAAATATGCAGTAAAACATGATATTACCATATTTTTCGATTTTTTCAATGCTTCATGTTTTTTTAACCCTTTGAGGGTTTTCGTCGTACTAGTACGTCTTACGCGTAGGGGTTTTTGACGTACTAGTACTCATAAATTCTAGCGGCCTCAAATCTAGTGGGAGAAAGCTGGTAGGCCTTCATATGAAAGAATGGGTCTATGTGGTCAGTGTGCACAGTCTAAAAAAATCCTGCAGCACACAGTGCATAATGAGAAAAAAAAAACTTTTACCATTTTTTTTGAATAAATCAGCGACTTTGCAGTGTATTTTCGTATGGTATTTATTGTTGTATTCTAGATTTCTTGGTCTCATTTTATAGAATGTAATGCATATTACAGAAATTGGGATGATTTTGACTGGTTTTACAAAGAAAGGTGCCTTGAAATTGAGCTCAAAATAGCAGAAATGTTCGATTTTTACCAAACTTCAAAAGTAAACAAATCGTGCCAAGCGTGCAATACACGTCAACTGGTGAGTCTAATATTCTTTCACAAGTGCACCAATAATATTTATACCATTTTTTACACTAATGCAGTAGTCTGCATAACAGTAAATCTTATATTTTTTGTGAAAATAAAAATTCAAAGTGGAAAGCAAAAGAATATAAGAGGGGCCTTGAGACATGACTAATGACTAGAGGAAATGTCATTTTAGTGCCAGGAATGTCTTTCTTGTTTATTCTGGACCCTATTCGGAAATTGGCATCTTTTGAAATTTGTGTGAAATTGGCAAAATTGCTGAATTCTGACCACTGTACTGGATAGTAGAATTTCATAAATGAGTTGTTTCCTTCCACCCATCTGATAGAAAAATGGAGTTCTATCGAAATATTCATGTTTTTTGTCGACTAGTACAGTGAAATTGGCCTGAAAATGGGGCTCAAGTATAAAATCGCCGATGCGTAAACATCGTCGAGACTGCTAACTTTGCGAGAGCATAACTTCCGTAAGTTTTCTATCAAATTTCAAACTTTTGGTGTCTTTATGATCGGGAAAAGATTCTCTATCTTTTCATAAGAGAAAATAATTTTTTTTTTTTTTAAATTTGGCCGACCCTCAGAACGAGTTTCGGAGAGGGCCTGTCGACCCTCAAAGGGTTAAAAAATATATACTGATGGAATTGAAATTTTCGAGCAATTTTCAACATTTTATTTAAAAAAAATTAAATTTTCAACATTTATTTTTAAAAAAAAATTAAAATTTTGATGAAATTCAGAAATAATTTGAATATATCATATATTTTTTAAAAATGCCTGTAGAATTGAAAAAAATCGAAAAATATGGTAAAATTAAGTTTTACTGCATTTTTCGACGATTTGGAGCATTTAGAACACTTTTCAGACAAACCTGATTTTCTAGCTGAAATTCTTGGATTTTCAAACTTTTTTATCAGAATTACTGATGGAATTGAAATTTTCATGCATTTTCCATATTTTAAAGTATATTACATCGAAAATATGGTAAAATGAAGTTTTACTGCATATTTCGACGATTTGGTGCATTTAGAACACCTTTCAGACACACCTGATTTTTTTAGATAAAATTCATGGATTTTCAAACATTTTTATCAGAATTACTGATGGAATTGAAATTTTCGAGCATTTTCCATATTTTAAAGTATATTACATATTTTTCAAATAGCCCATAAAATTTCGATGAAACTCAGAAATAATTTTGAATATTTCACATATTTTTTAAAAAAAACCTGAAGCATTGAAAAAATCGAAAAATATGGTAAAATGATGTTTTTCTGCATATTACGACGATTTGATGCATTTAGAACACTTTTTAGACAAACCTGATTTTTTAGCTAAAATTCATGGATTTTCAAACTTTTTTATCAGAATTGCTGATGAATTGAAATTTTCGAGCATTTTCCATATTTTAAAGTATATTACATCGAAAATATGGTAAAATGATGTTTTACTGCATATTTCGACGATTTGGAGCATTTAGAACACTTTTCAGACAAACCTGATTTTTTACATAAAATTCATGGATTTTCAAACTTTTTTATCAAAATTACTGATGGAATTGAAATTTTCGAGCATTTTCCATATTTTAAAGTATATTACATATTTTTAAAAAGCCCATAAGATTTCGATGAAACTCAGAAATAATTTTTAATATTTCAAATATTTTTTAAAAATACCTTAAGCATTGAAAAAATCGAAAAATATGGTAAAATGATGTTTTACTGCATATTTCGACGATTTGGAGCATTTACAACAGTTTTCAAGGAAACCTTACTTTTTAGCTAAAATACATGGATTTTCACACTTGAAATATGTATTGACACAATACTACACTAAAATGTTATATTTAAGTTACTTTCATCATGAAATTCAATTCCAGCAGTAATTCTGATAAAAAAAAGTTTGAAAATCCATGAATTTTAGCTTAAAAAATCAGGTTTATCTGAGAAGTGTTCGAAATGCTCCTAATCATCGAAATATGCAGTAAAACATGATATTACCATATTTTTCGATTTTTTCAATGCTTCATGTTTTTTTAAAAAATATATACTGATGGAATTGAAATTTTCGAACAATTTTCAACATTTTATTTAAAAAAAATTAAATTTTCAACATTTATTTAAAAAAAAAAATTAAAATTTCCATGAAATTCAGAAATAATTTGAATATATCATATATTTTTTAAAAATGCCTGTAGAATTGAAAAAAATCGAAAAATATGGTAAAATTAAGTTTTACTGCATTTTTCGACGATTTGGAGCATTTAGAACACTTTTCAGACAAACCTGATTTTCTAGCTGAAATTCATGGATTTTCAAACTTTTTTATCAGAATTACTGATTGAATTGAAATTTTCATGCATTTTCCATATTTTAAAGTATATTACATCGAAAATATGGTAAAATGAAGTTTTACTGCATATTTCGACGATTTGGTGCATTTAGAACACCTTTCAGACACACCTGATTTTTTAGATAAAATTCATGGATTTTCAAACTTTTTTATCAGAATTACTGATGGAATTGAAATTTTCGAGCATTTTCCATATTTTAAAGTATATTACATATTTTTAAAAGAGCCCATAAAATTTCGAGGAAACTCAGAAATAATTTCGAATATTTCAAATATTTTTTAAAAATACCTTAAGCATTGAAAAAATCGAAAAATATAGTAAAAATATGTTTTACTGCATATTTCGACGATTTGGAGCATTTAGAAAAGTTTTCAAACAAACCTTACTTTTTAGCTAAAATACATGGATTTTCACACTTGAAATATGAATTGACACAATACTACACTAAAATGATATATTTAAGTTACTTTCATCACAAAATTCAATTCCAGCAGTAATTCTAATAAAAAAGTTTGAAAAGTTATGAATTTTAGCTAAAAAATCTGGTTTGTCTGAAAAGTGTTCTAATTGCTCCAAATCGTCAAAACATCATATTACCATACTTTTCGAGTTTTTCAATGCTTCAGGTATTTTTAAAAAATATATACTGATGGAATTGAAATTTTCGAGCAATTTTCAACATTTTAAAGTATATTACTTATTTTTAAAAAAAAAATCCTAAAATTTTGATGAAATTCAGAAATAGTTTTGAATATTTCATATATTTTTTAAAAATACCTGAAGCATTGAAAAAATATGGTAAAATGATGTTTTACTGCATATTTCCACGATTTGGAGCATTTAGAACACTTTTCAGACAAACCTGATTTTTTAGCTAAAATTCATGGATTTTCAAACTTTTTTATCAGAATTACTAATGGAATTGAAATTTTCGAGCATTTTCCACATTTTAAAGTATATGACAAATTTTTCAAAAAGCCCTTAAAATTTGGAGGAAATTCAGAAATAATTTTGAATATTTCATATATTTCTTTAAAAATACCTGAAACATTGAAAAAATCGAAAATATGGTAAAATGATGTTTTACTGCATATTTCGACGATATGGAGCATTTAGAAAAGTTTTCAAACAAACCTTTTTTTTTTTAGCTAAAATACATGGATTTTCACTCTTGAAAAATGTATTGAAACAATAGTACACTAAAATGTTATATTTAAGTTACTTTCATCATAAAATTCAATTCCAGCAATAATTCTGATAAAAAAGTTTGAAAATTCATGAATTTTAGCTAAAAAAATCAGGTTTCTCTGAAAAGTGTTCTAAATGCTCCAAATCGTCTAAATATGCAGTAAAATATCATATTACCATATTTTTCGATTTGTTCAATGCTTCAGGTATTTTTAAAAAATATATACTGATGGAATTGAAATTTTCGAGCAATTTTCAACATTTTAAAGTATATTCCTTATTTTTTAAAAAAAAATCTTAAAATTTCGATGAAATTCAGAAATAATTTGAATATATCATATATTTTTTAAAAATGCCCGAAGCATTGAAAAAAATCGAAAAATATGCTAAATTGAAGTTTTACTGCATAATTCGACGATTTGGAGCATTTAGAACACTTTTCAGACAAACCTGATTTTTTAGCTAAAATTCATGGATTTTCAAACTTTTTTATCAGAATTACTAATGGAATTGAAATTTTCGAGCATTTTCCACATTTTAAAGTGTATGACAAATTTTTCAAAAAAACAAAAAAATTTCGATGAAACTCAGAAATAATTTTGAATATTTGATATATTTTTTAAAAATACCTGAAGCATTGAAAAAATCGAAAAATATGGTAAAATGTTTTACTGCATGTTTCGACGATTTGAAGCATTTAGAACACTTTTCAAACGAACCTGAATTTTTAGCTTAAATTCATGGATTTTCAAATTTTTTATCAAAGAATTACTGCTTGAATTGAATTTTTTGCTGAAAGTAACTTAAATATGGCATTTTAGTGTAGTATTTTGTCAATACATATTTCAAGTGTGAAAATCCATGTATTTTAGCTAAAAGAATTTAAGGTTTGTTTAAAAGTGTTCAAATCTCCAAATCGTCATAATATAGTACAAGATCATTTTAACATAATTTTCGAATTTTTCAATGCTTCAGTTATTTTTAAAAAATATGTACTAATGGAACTGAAATTTTCTAGCAATTTTCAACATTTTAAAGTATATTACGTATTTTTAAAAAAGAAACTTAAAATTTCGATGAAATTCAAAAAAATCATTTGAATATATCATATATTTTTTTTAAAAATGCCAGAAGCATTGAAAAAATCGAAAAATATGGTAAAATTATGTTTTACTGCATATTTCGACTATTTGGAGCATTTAGAACATTTTTCAGACAAACCTTATTTTTAAGCTAAAATTCATGGATTTTCAAACTTTTTTTTATCAGAATCACTGCTGGAATTGAATTTTAAGCTGAAATTAACTTAAATATGACATTTTAGTGTAGTATTGGGTCAATACATTTTTCAAATCGTCGAAATATGCAGTAAAACATCATTTGACCATATTTTTCGATTTTTTCAATGCTTCAGGCATTTTTAAAAAATAAGTGAAATATTCAAAATTATTTCTGAATTTCATCGAAATTTTATGGGTTTTTAGAAAAATATGTAATATACTTTAAAATGTTGAAGAATGCTCGAAAATTTCATTTCAATCAGTATTTATTTTTTAAAAATTCCCGAAGCATTGAAAAAACCGAAAAATAAGGTAAAATGATGTTTTACTGCATATTTCGACGATTTGGAGCATTTAGAACACTTTTCAGACAATCCTGATTTTTTTGCTAAAGTTCATGGATTTTCAAACTTTTTTATCAGAATTACTGATGGAATTGAAATTTTAGAGGATTTTCAACATTTTAAAGCATATTACATATTTTTTCAAAAAGCCCATAAATTTTCGAGGAAATTCAGAAATGATTTTGAATATTTCATGTATTTCTTTAAAAATACCTGAAGCATTGAAAAAATCGAAAAATATGGTAAAATGATGTTTTACTCCATATTTTGAGCATTTGGTGCATTTAGAAAAGTTTTCAAACAAACCTTACTTTTTAGCTAAAATTAATGGATTTTCACACTTGAAATATGAATTGACACAATACTGCACTTTCATCATAAAATTCAATTCCTGCAGTAATTCTGATAAAAAAGTTTGAAAATCCATGAATTTAGCTAAAAATCAGGTTTGTCTGAAAAGTGTTCTAAATGCTCCAAATCGTCGAAATGTGCATTAAAACATCATATTTCCATATTTTTCGATTTTTTTCAGTGCTTCAGGTATTTTTAAAAAATATATACTGATAGAATTGAAATTTTCGAGCAATTTTCAACATTTTAAAGTATATTACTTATTTTTTTAAAAAAAATTAAAATTTCGATGAAATTCAGAAAAAATTTGAATATATCATATATTTTTCAAAAATGCCTGAAGCATTGAAAAAAATCGAAAAATATGGTAAAATGAAGTTTTACTCCATATTTCGACGATTTGGAGCATTTAGAACAATTTTCAGACAAACCTGATTTTTTAGCTGAAATTCATGGATTTTCAAACTTTCTTATCAGAATTACTGATGGAATTAAAATTTTCGAGCATTTTCAATATTTTAAAGTATATTACATATTTTTCAAAAAGCCCATAAAATTTCGATGAAACTCAGAAATGATTTTCAATGTTTCATATATTTTTTTAAAAATACCTGCAGCATTGAAAAAATCGAAAATATGGTAAAATGATGTTTTACTGCATATTTCGACGATATGGAGCATTTAGAAAAGTTTTCAAACAAACCTTTTTTTTTTTAGCTAAAATACATGGATTTTCACTCTTGAAAAATGTATTGAAACAATAGTACACTGAAATGTTATATTTAAGTTACTTTCATCATAAAATTCAATTCCAGCAATATTTCGATAAAAGTTTGAAAATTCATGAATTTTAGCTAAAAAAATCAGGTTTCTCTGAAAAGTGTTCTAAATGCTCCAAATCGTCTAAATATGCAGTAAAATATCATATTACCATATTTTTCGATTTGTTCAATGCTTCAGGTATTTTTAAAAAATATATACTGATGGAATTGAAATTTTCGAGCAATTTTCAACATTTTAAAGTATATTCCTTATTTTTTAAAACAAAAATCTTAAAATTTCGATGAAATTCAGAAATAATTTGAATATATCATATATTTTTTAAAATGCCCGAAGCATTGAAAAAAATCGAAAAATATGCTAAATTGAAGTTTTACTGCATAATTCGACGATTTGGAGCATTTAGAACACTTTTCAGACAAACCTGATTTTTTAGCTAAAATTCATGGATTTTCAAACTTTTTTATCAGAATTACTACCCTGTGGGACGTCGCTAGGGAGAGACTTCACCTCACCACCGCCTCCAGCACCCTCACTGGGCTCACCGCCTCCAGGAGACATCTCCAAGCTATACCCTCTCCAAACACCTCCACAGCCTGATCTGTAAACGCCTAACTCCTCGAAGATACACTGAAACGACTCCGAAATCGAGTTGTTGGAAAAATCTGGTTACTGAGCAGCGATTCACGTGTCTGTATGTACTTACCTCACCCACTTGATCACCACTCGCGTGAAGTATATGATGACCTCGCTAGAACGTAGCTATCACACGAAAGCCAAAACTTATATATAAGGGGCAGAGAGAAAATTACTTGGGAGGGGTTTGTACTTTCCTGGCTCGGCATGTGTACAGTATCGTGGTGGTCGTTGTTCTGTCAGGAGTGAAGATGATTGCGGAAGAACAGCAAATTGACACGAGTGAACAGTGGTAAACACGACATCTGGAGACTGTGGTTGTGATAGAAATTTTTGAATTTAATTAATATAAACTTGTGGGTTATTGAAATATAATAAAAACAAAATTAATATGCTTTGTGTTTAGAAAATAAAGGTAATTGAACGAGAAAAATTAAGAGAGTGGAACAGAGAAGAACTGTCGATTCGACGAAGGATTTAACAGGCACGAAGTCTATATTAATCACCTAATTTTCACTTTTTAAAGGTAAGGTGCTATGATGGTGTTGGTTTTATGCCCAGACTGTGTAAACAGATCTTTAAGTTTACGAATGAGCTGATCCTTAATTAAGACTGTGTTAGATGTTCCATGATCCAGGTCAAACGAGTTGCTCTTCGGCCCAAAATTTGAGTTGGTCCTTGGCGCAGTGTGAGTGTTACTCCGCATCACCTGAGGATCCACCTTCCCTCACAGCCTCCGAATGAAAACATCCAAGTTACTCAGCTGTTTTAGCTTTTAAGGTTTAAATAATAAGATATTACAAGGACCCCAATAGAATTACGTCACTTTGACTTTTTTGGATTATCTTAGGCAATTTACATTATGTATGATAATGGTACCTGTATGTACCTGTGCCTAAATAAACTTACGAAAGATGTTTAACTTTTTTGGTAATTTTTAATTTACACCTAAATTTAAGTTTATTTAGGTACAGTTATGCACAAGTACAATTATACAAGTTTTAGGTGATTACATTGCAACATGTGTAAATTACCTATGATAACTACTCAGTGGTCAGTCGTCACGTGAGGTCACAGACCCTGAGCTGCCTTGGGGATTAGTGTGGACGGTTACAAAGCATGGCTTGCTTCTGCAGTGTTTTAAAAATTGAGGTTGGAGAGTTGAAGGAGGAGGTCTTGCTTCTCCAGGAGGAGATTAGGAGGCTGAAGGTCCACCTCAATGGGTCTGGGAGAGAGTGTGAGGTGGCTGGAGTTGTGGGGAATGAGGCTTCTAGCAGCGAGGTGCAGTCTGTCTCTCGCTGTGAGGAGGCTGTAGTTGGGGGTGGCAGCAACGGCTACCAGCAGTGAGGTGCAGCCCAGCACCTGCTACAAGTGGCGAGTAGTTCACAGTAATGGAAGGCGCATCAGAGTAAGGAAAGTTAAGAGTGAAGATCTGAAGGTAGGAAATCGCTTCTCTGTTCTTCAGGATGAATGTACTTCAGTGGCCAGTGAAGGTAAGGGTACTACTGCCCCTGCTAATGGAGGTAAGCGCATTCTTGTGGTTGGTGACTCTCAGGTAAGATACATTGACCGTGCTTTTTGTAATAGGAATAAGAAGATGAGAGATAGAGTGTGCTTCCCTGGAGCTGGTGTTGGGGACATAGTTAACAGGCTGGATAATATCATGTCAGGTAATGGGAGCAAGCCCATTATCTGTCTCAGTGCTGGTGGAAATGATATTGGGAAGGGTAGGAGAGAAGAGCTGCTAGATAAGTACAGGTCAGCTATAGATTTCATTAAGTCTAAGGGAGGGATCCCAATCATATGTAGCATCTTGCCTAGAAGGGGAGTAGGAAATGAATGGTTGTCTAGGGCAATTGGTGTAAATTGCTGGCTAGACAGATACTGCAAGGAACTTGCAATCCCATTCATTGACAACTGGAACAACTTTTATGGCAAACATGATATGTATGCAAGGGATGGGTACATCTCTCTGGGGCTGGGGTGGTAGCACTTGCAGACTCGATTGAGAAGGCCATTGGTGAAATGCCTATGATTTTAAACTGATGGAAGATAGAGGTATGGGTGTGTGTGGGAAACAAGCAGGTTGCAACACTTGGGTTGGAAACAGTAAATGTATAAAAGGCATTCAGCATGAAGTTATAAATAAAGACAATAGATCAGGTCAGCAAACAAAGGGGGACAGCAGAGGGCAGCAAGGGACTAGCTCCCTTAAGGTTTACTATACTAATAGCAGGAGTGTAAGAAATAAGATAGATGAGCTAAGATTAATTGCAAGTGCAGGAGACATAGATATTATTGCTATAACAGAGACCTGGCTCAATCTGAAAGATAGAGAGATGCCTTCTGAATGTCACATACAAGGCTATAAATTATTCCACACTGACAGGGTCAACAGGAAAGGTGGTGGAGTAGCGATGTATGTCAGAGACAATTTAAATTGTTGTGTTAGACAAGATATTAAATTAGAAGCGTCAGCCACTGAATCTGTTTGGTTACAGCTTCTCGAGGGCCGAGAAAAACTAATTTTGGGTGTGATTTACAGGGCCCCAAATCTTGATAGGGAGTGCAGTAAACTTCTATGGGACGAAATTCGTAAGGCATCTACATACGAAAATGTTGTGCTAATGGGAGATTTCAACTATAGACAGATTGACTGGAGCAATTTGACAGGAAATTTAGAGTCAGGTGACTTTCTTGATACAATCCAGGATTGTTTTTTAAAACAGTTTGTGACAGAGCCAACTAGGGGAAATAACCTCCTTGACTTGGTTCTTGCCAGTAGGGAAACACTAATTAATAATCTTGAGGTTAATGATGAGCTTGGGGAAAGTGATCACAAATCACTCAGTTTTAATATATCATGGAATTCCCCTAATAATGGCAATCAAGTCTCCGTCCCTGACTTTCGCTTGGCTGATTTCATAGGACTGAAAAATTACTTAGGTGGGCTGAACTGGAATGACCTGACTAAGGGTCAGGTAGGTGGTGATGGTTGCCGATATGATGCTTTCCAGGGCATAGTTCTAGCTGCTCAGTCAAATTATGTTCCAAATAGGGAAATCAGATCAAACAAAAATGATCCTAAATGGATGAACAATAGATTAAAATATCTGATTGGTCAAAAGAGAGGCATATATAGGCAAATCAAAAGAGGAGAGGGGCAATTGAGAAATCGATATATTCAGTTAAAGAGAGAAATAAAAAAGGGAATTAGAAAAGCAAAAAGAGATTATGAGGTTAAAGTTGCAAGAGAATCGAAGACTAACCCAAAAGGATTCTTTCAGGTATACAGAAGTAAGATCAGGGACAAGATAGGCCCACTCAAAAGTTCCTCGGGTCAGCTCACTGACAGTGATAAGGAAATGTGTAGAATTTTTAACACATACTTCCTCTCAGTTTTTACACAGGAGGATACCAGCGATATTCCAGTAATGATAAATTATGTAGAACAGGACGATAATAAACTGTGTACTATTAGGGTCACAAGTGACATGGTCCTTAGGCAAATAGATAAATTAAAACCTAACAAATCCCCAGGCCCTGATGAACTGTATGCAAGGGTTCTAAAGGAATGTAAAGAGGAGCTTAGCACACCTTTGGCTAATCTTTTCAACATATCACTACAAACTGGCATGGTGCCAGATAAGTGGAAAATGGCAAATGTGATACCTATTTTCAAAACAGGTGACAGGTCCTTAGCTTCGAACTATAGACCAATAAGCCTAACCTCCATAGTGGGAAAATTTATGGAATCAATAATTGCCGAGGCAGTTCGTAGCCACCTTGAAAAGCATAAATTAATCAACGAATCTCAGCATGGTTTTACAAAGGGGCGTTCCTGCCTTACGAATTTATTAACTTTTTTCACTAAGGTATTTGAGGAGGTAGATCATGGTAATGAATATGATATTGTGTATATGGACTTCAGTAAGGCTTTTGACAGGGTCCCACATCAGAGACTATTGAGGAAAATTAAAGCACATGGAATAGGAGGAGAAATTTTTTCCTGGATAGAGGCATGGTTGACAAATAGGCAGCAGAGAGTTTGCATAAATGGGGAGAAATCAGAGTGGGGAAGTGTCACGAGCGGTGTTCCACAGGGGTCAGTGTTGGGCCCCCTGCTGTTCACAATCTACATAAACGACATAGATGAGGGCATAAAGAGCGACATCGGCAAGTTTGCCGATGACACCAAAATAGGCCGTCGAATTCATTCTGACGAGGACATTCGAGCACTCCAGGAAGATTTGAATAGACTGATGCAGTGGTCGGAGAAGTGGCAGATGCAGTTTAATATAGACAAATGCAAAGTTCTAAATGTTGGACAGGACAATAACCATGCCACATATAAACTAAATAATGTAGATCTTAATATTACGGATTGCGAAAAAGATTTAGGAGTTCTGGTTAGCAGTAATCTGAAACCAAGACAACAGTGCATAAGTGTTCGCAATAAAGCTAATAGAATCCTTGGCTTCATATCAAGAAGCATAAATAATAGGAGTCCTCAGGTTGTTCTTCAACTCTATACATCCTTGGTTAGGCCTCATTTAGATTATGCTGCACAGTTTTGGTCACCTTATTACAGAATGGATATAAATTCTCTGGAAAATGTACAAAGGAGGATGACAAAGTTGATCCCATGTATCAGAAACCTTCCCTATGAGGATAGACTAAGGGCCCTGAATCTGCACTCTCTAGAAAGACGTAGAATTAGGGGGGATATGATTGAGGTGTATAAATGGATGACAGGAATAAATAAAGGGGATGTAAATAGTGTGCTGAAAATATCTAGCCTAGACAGGACTCGCAGCAATGGTTTTAAGTTGGAAAAATTCAGATTCAGGAAGGATATAGGAAAGTACTGGTTTGGTAATAGAGTTGTGGATGAGTGGAACAAACTCCCAAGTACCGTTATAGAGGCCAGAACGTTGTGTAGCTTTAAAAATAGGTTGGATAAATACATGAGTGGATGTGGGTGGGTGTGAGTTAGACCTGATAGCTTGTGCTACCAGGTCGGTTGCCGTGTTCCTCCCTTAAGTCAATGTGACCTGACCTGACTAGGTTGGGTGCATTGGCTTAAGCCGGTAGGAGACTTGGACCTGCCTCGCATGGGCCAGTAGGCCTTCTGCAGTGTTCCTTCGTTCTTATGTTCTTATGTTAATTGAAATTTTCGAGCATTTTCCACATTTTAAAGTGTATGACAAATTTTTCAAAAAAACAAAAAAATTTCGATGAAACTCAGAAATAATTTTGAATATTTCATATATTTTTTAAAAATACCTGAAGCATTGAAAAAATCGAAAAAATATGGTAAAATGCGATTTGGAGCATTTAGAACACTTTTCAGACAAACCTGATTTTTTAGCTAAAATTCATGGATTTTCAAACTTTTTTATCAGAATTACTGCTGGAACTAAATTTTATACTGAAAGTAACTTAAATATGACATTTCAGTGTAGTATTGTGTCAATACATATTTCAAGTGCGAAAATCCATGTATTTTAGCTAAAAAGAAAGGTTTGTGTGAAAAGTGTTCTAAATGCTCCAAATCGTCATAATATGCAGTAAAAGATTTTAACGTATTTTTCGATTTTTTCAATGCTTCAGGTATTTTTAAAAAATATATATTGGTGGAACTGAAATTTTCTAGCAATTTTCAACATTTTAAAGTATATTACGTATTTTTTAAAAAGAAACTTAAAATTTCGATGAAATTCAAAAATCATTTGAATATATCATATATTTTTTTTAAAAATGCCTGAAGCATTGAAAAAATCGAAAAATATGGTAAAATGATGTTTTACTGCATATATCGACGATTTAGAGCATTTAGAACACATTTCAGACAAACCTGATATTTTAGCTAAAATTCATTAATTTTCAAACTTTTTTATCAGAATTACTGGTGGAATTGAAATTTAGGCTAAAATAACCTTAAGTATGACATTTTAGTGTAGTATTGTGTCAATAAATTTTTCAAGTGTGAAAATCCATGAATTTTTAGCTGAAAAGTAAGGTTTGTCTGAAAAGTGTTTTAAATACCCCAAATCTTCGAAATATGCAGTAAAACATCATTTTATCATATTTTTCGATTTTTTTAATGCTTCACGCATTTTTAAAAAAATATATGAAATACTCAAAATTATTTCTGAATTTCATCGAAATTTTATGGGTTTTTAAAAAAATATGTAATATACTTTAAAATGTTGAAGAATGCTCGAAAATTTCAATTTAATCAGTATATATTTTTTAAAAATTCCTGAAGCATTGAAAAAATCTAAAAATATGGTAAAATAATATTTTACTGCATATTTCGACGATTTGGAGCATTTAGAACAGTTTTCAGACAAACCTGCTTTTTTAGCTAAAATTCATGGATTTTCAAACTTTTTTCAGAAATAATTTTGAATATTTGATATATTTCATAAAAATACAGAATTACTGATGATGAATTGAAATTTTTTTCAGAGATTTTTTTGCTATTTTCAACATTTTAAAGAGCATATTTTCAAGCATATTACATATTTTTCAAAAAGCCCATAAATTTTCGAGGAAATTCAGAAATAATTTTGAATATTTCATATATTTCTTTAAAAATACCTGAAGCATTGAAAAAATCGAAAAATATGGTAAAATGATGTTTTACTCCATATTTCGAGGATTTGGTGCATTTAGAAAAGTTTTCAAACAAACCTTACTTTTTAGCTGAAATTAATGGATTTTCACACTTGAAATATGTATTAACACAATACTGCACTTTCATCATAAAATTCAATTCCTGCAGTAATTCTGATAAAAAAAATTGAAAATCCATGAATTTTAGCTAAAAAAGCAGATTTGTCGGAAAAGTGTTCTAAATGCTCCAAATCGTCGAAATATGCAGTAAAACGTCATATTTCCATATTTTTCGATTTTTTCAATGCTTCAGGTATTTTTAAAAAATATATACTGATGGAATTGAAATTTTCGAGCAATTTTCATCATTTTAAAGAATATTACTTATTTTTTTAAAAAAAATTAAAATTTCGACGAAATTCAGAAAAAATTTGAATATATCATATATTTTTTAAAAATGCCTGAAGCATTGAAAAAAATCGAAATATATGGTAAAATGAAGTTTTACTGCATATTTCGACGATTTGGAGCATTTAGAACACTTTTCATACAAACCTAATTTTTTAGCTGAAATTCATGGATTTTCAAACTTTCTTATCAGAATTACTGATGGAATTGAAATTTTCGAGCATTTTCAATATTTTAAAGTATATTACATAGTTTTCAAAAAGCCCATAAAATTTCAATGAAACTCAGAAATAATTTTGAATGTTTCATATATTTTTTTAAAAATACCTGCAGCATTGAAAAAATCGAAAAATATGGTAAAATGATGTTTTACTGCATATTTCGACGATTTGGAGCATTTAGAAAAGTTTTCGAAGAAACCTTCCTTTTTAGCTAAAATACATGGATTTTCACACTTGAAATATGTATTGACACAATACTACACTAAAATGTTGTATCTAAGTTACTTTCATCATAAAATTCAATTCCAGCAGTAATTCTGATGAAAAAGTTTGAAAATTCATGAATTTTAGCTAAAAAATCAAGTTTGTCTGAAAAGTGCTCTAAATGCTCCAAATCGTCGAAATATGCAGTAAAACATCATTTTACTATATTTTTCGATTTTTTTCAATGCTTCAGACATTTTTAAAAAATATGTGATATTCAAATGATTTCTGAATTTCATCGAAATTTTAAGTTTCTTTTTAAAAAATACGTAATGTACTTTAAAAGGTTGAAAATTGCTCGAAAATTTCAGTTCCATCAGTATATATTTTTTAAAAATACCTGAATCATTGAAAAAATCGAAAAATATGGTAAAATGATCTTTTACTGCATATTATGACGATTTGGAGCATTTAGAACACTTTTCAAACAAACCTTACTTTTTAGCTAAAATACATGGATTTTCACACTTGAAATATGTATTGACACAATACTACACGAAAATGTCATATTTAAGTTACTTTCAGCTTAAAATTCAATTCCATCAGTAATTCTGATAAAAATGCTTGAAAATCCATGAATTTTAGCTAAAAAATCAGGTTTGTCTGAAAAGTGTTCTAAATGCTCCAAATCGTCGAAATATGCAGTAAAACATCATTTTACAATATTTTTCGATTTTTTCAATGCTTCAGGTATTTTTAAAAAATATATACAGATGGAATTGACATTTTCAAGCATTTTTCAACATTTTAAAGTATATTACATATTTTTCAAAAAAAACTAAATTTCGAAGAAATTCAGAAATAATTTTGAATATTTCAAATATTTTTTAAAAATGCCTGAAGCATTGAAAAAAATCGAAAAATATGGTAAAATGATGTTTTACTGCATATTTCGACGATTTGGAGCATTTAGAACACTTTTCAGACAAACCTGATTTTTTAGCTAAAATTCATGGATTTTCAAACTTTTTTTTATCAGAATTACTAATGGAATTGAAATTTTCGAGCATTTTCCATATTTTTCGATTTTAAAGTGATATGACAAATATTTTTCAAAAAAACCATAAAATTTTCGATGAAACTCAGAAATAATTTTGAATATTTCATATATTTTTTAAAAATACCTGAAGTATTGAAAAAATCGAAAAATATGGTAAAATGTTGTTTTACTGCATATTTCGACGATCTGGAGCATTTAGAACACTTTTCATGCAAACCTGATTTTTTAGCTAAAATTCATGGATTTTCAAACTTTTTTCTCAGAATTACTGCTGGAATTGAATTTTAAGCTGAAAGTAACTTAAATATGACGTTTTAGTGTTGTATTGTGTCAAAACACATTTCAAGTATTTTAGCTAGAAAGTAAGGTTTGTATGAAAAGTGTTCTAAAGCTCCAAATCGTCGAAATATGCAGTAAAACATCATTTTACCATATTTTTCGATTTTTTCAATGCATCAGGTATTTTTAAAAAAATATATACTAATGGAACTGAAATTTTCTAGCAATTTTCAACATTTTAAAGTATATTACGTATTTTTTAAAAAGAAACGTGAAAATTTCGATGAAATTCAAAAATCATTTGAATATATCATATATTTTTTTTAAAAATGCCTGAAGCATTGAAAAAATCGAAAAATATGGTAAAATGATGTTTTACTGCATATTTCGACGATTTGGAGCATTTAGAACACTTTTCAGACAAACCTTATTTTTTGCTAAAATTCATTAATTTTCAAACTTTTTTATCAGAATTACTGCTGGAATTGAAGTTTAAGCTGAAAGTAACTTAAATATGATATTTTAGTGTAGTATTGGTCAATACATATTTCAAGTCCATGTATTTAGCTATAAGGTTTTCAAATCTCCAAATCGTCGAAATATGCAGTAAAACATCATTTTGCCATATTTTTTTCGATTCTTTCAATGCTTCAGGCATTTTAAAAAATATATGAAATATTCAAAATTATTTCTGAATTTCATCGAAATTTTATGGGTTTTTAAAAAAATATGTAATATACTTTAAAATGTTGAAGAATGCTCGAAAATTTCAATTCAATCAGTATATATTTTTTTAAAAATTCCTGAAGCATTGAAAAAATCGAAAAATATGGTAAAATAATGTTTTACTGCATATTTCGACGATTTGAAGCATTTAGAACACTTTTCAGACAAACCTGATTTTTTAGCTAAAATTCATGGATTTTCAAACTTTTTTATCAGAATTACTGATGGAATTGAAATTTTCGAGCAATTCTAACATTTTAAAGCATATTACATATTTTTTTTCAAAAAGCCCATAAATTTTCGAGGAAATTCAGAAATGATTTTGAATATTTCATATATTTCTTTAAAAATACCTGAAGCATTGATAAAATCGAAAAATATTGTAAAATGATGTTTTACTCCATATTTCGAGCATTTGGTGCATTTAGAAAAGTTTTCAAACAAACCTTACTTTTTAGCTGAAATTAATGGATTTTCACACTTGAAATATGTATTAACACAATACTGCACTTTCATCATAAAATTCAATTCCTGCAGTAATTCTGATAAAAAAGTTTGAAAATCCATGAATTTTAGCTAAAAAATCAGGTTTGTCTGAAAAGTGTTCTAAATGCTCCAAATCGTCGAAATGTGCATTAAAACATCATATTTCCATATTTTTCGATTTTTTTCAGTGCTTCAGGTATTTTTAAAAAATATATACTGATAGAATTGAAATTTTCGAGCAATTTTCATTTTCGATGAAATTCAGAAAAAAAAATTTTTCGAAAATATATCATCATATTTTTTTAAAAATGCCTGAAGCATTGAAAAAAAAATCTAAAAATATGGTAAAATGAAGTTTTACTCCATATTTCGACGATTTGGAGCATTTAGAACAATTTTCAGACAAACCTGATTTTTTAGCTGAAATTCATGGATTTTCAAACTTTCTTATCAGAATTACTGATGGAATTAAAATTTTCGAGCATTTTCAATATTTTAAAGTATATTACATATTTTTCAAAAAGCCCATAAAATTTCGATGAAACTCAGAAATGATTTTCAATGTTTCATATATTTTTTTAAAAATACCTGCAGCATTGAAAAAATCGAAAAATATGGTAAAATGATGTTTTACTGCATATTTCGACGATTTGGAGCATTTAGAAAAGTTTTCGAAGAAACCTTACTTTTTAGCTAAAATACATGGATTTTCACACTTGAAATATGTATTGACACAATACTACATTAAAATGTTATATTTAAGTTACTTTCATCATAAAATTCAATTCCAGCAGTAATTCTGATAAAAAAGTTTGAAAATCCATGAATTTTAGCTAAAAAAATCAGGTTTGTCTGAAAAGTGCTCTAAATGCTCCAAATCATCGAAATATGCAGTAAAACATCATTTTACCATATTTTTCGATTTTTTTCAATGCTTCAGGCATTTTTAAAAAATATGTGATATTCAAATGATTTCTGAATTTCATCGAAATTTTAAGTTTCTTTTTAAAAAATACGTAATGTACTTTAAAAGGTTGAAAATTGCTCGAAAATTTCAGTTCCATCAGTATATATTTTTTAAAAATACCTGAATCATTGAAAAAATCAAGAAATATGGTAAAATGATGTTTTACTGTATATTACGACGATTTGAAGCATTTAGAACACTTTTCAAACAAACCTGATTTTTTAGCTAAAATTCATGGATTTTCAAACTTTTTTATCAGAATTACTGCTTGAATTGAATTTTATGCTGAAAGTAACTTAAATATGGCATTTTAGTTAAGTATTTTGTCAATACATATTTCAAGTGTGAAAATCCATGTATTTTAGCTAAAAATTAAGGTTTGTTTGAAAAGTGTTCTAAATGCTGCAAATCGTCATAATATGCAGTAAAAGATCATTTTAACATATTTTTCGATTTTTTCAATGCTTCAGGTATTTTTAAAAAATATATATTGGTGGAACTGAAATTTTCGAGCAATTTTCAACATTTTAAAGTATATTACTTATTTTTTAAAAAGAAACTTAAAATATCGATGAAATTCAGAAATCATTTGAATATATCATATATTTTTTAAAAATGCCTGAAGCATTGAAAAAAAATGAAAAATATGGTAAAATGATGTTTTACTGCATATTTCAACGGTTTGGAGCATTTAGAACAGTTTTCAAACCTTATTTTTTAGCTAAAATTTATTGATTTTCAAACTTTTTTATCAGAAGTACTGCTGGAATTGAATTTTAAGCTGAAAGAAACTTAAATATCACATTTTAGTGTAGTATTGTGTCAATACATATTTCAAGTTTGAAAATCCATGTATTTTAGCTGAAAAGTAAGGTTTGTCTGAAAAGTGTTCTAAATGCTCCAAATCGTCGAAATATGCAGTAAAACATCATTTTACCATATTTTTCGATTTTTTTCAATGCTTCAGGCATTTTTAAAAAATATATGATATATTCAAATGATTTCTGAATTTCATCGAAATTTTAAGTTTCTTTTAAAAAATTCGTAATATACTTTAAAATGTTGAAAATTGCTCAAAAATTTCAGTTCCATCAATATATATTTTTTAAAAATACCTGAAGCATTGAAAAAATCGAAAAATATGTTAAAATGATCTTTTACTGCATATTATGACGATTTGGAGCATTTAGAACGCTTTTCAAACAAACCTTACTTTTGCAGGCAGTGGGGTGTTGTCAGGGAAGTTCAGCTTAACACATTCTTCCTTTGAAGAAAGACTTCTTGCAGCCTCTGTGCACCAAGGACGTTTAGTATCACATTGTGTACGAGTCAAGTGAGTCTGACTACGTCGACGCTCTAGCCCTTTCTCACTTTTTCTCTTTTGTTTACTTTTAAAGGTCTGGAAGCTATCATCATTTCCATCACCTGCAGAAATAGGTTCCTCTATGACAGTTGCCATGTTTGCCAGTGATGATATATGGTGTAAGACTCACAACACAAGAATTCCTCGCTTATCTTTCCCTTATAGCTTATGCAAGAGCAAATATTCACTACAAAGTCAGAAGTCCAAAATAGATCACAAGACACATGTGCTCAAGTTCAATGAACACCTCCAACCATACTCAACCCAGACCACCACCACTCAATACAACACACACCCCACCAAAAACACACTCAGAGACCTCTTGTATCTGTGTTAATAATATGGTACATATGATATAATGGATGGTACAGGCGAGGTCTTACACCTTATCACAAATTACAAAGATGAAAAGAGAGAGAGAGAGAGAGAGAGACAAAGTAGGTAATATTGAGCATAAAATTAGAATTCTGACATACATCACATTAAACATGAGGTTCAGATTCAATGATAACTTCCACTTGAGTTACTTCAGGCTACTGCCACTTAATGTACCTCACTGAAATAATAATATGGCAGACATCACAATGAATGCTGAAGACAACCTCTTACCCCAACCATAGATTGTAAACAGTATTACTAAAAAAAAAAAAAAAAAAAAAAAAAAACTAGGTAATTTTACAATGACAATGAGATAAATCACTCTGGTCGACTTCCTTGGTCTATCCTGGGTAACTCACTCGTTACTATGTTATACATGTATGCAATCATAAGTGTGCAGCTGTAGATAGATGAACCAGTACCTAAACAATCTCACTTACACACGGGTTACTATGTATGACAAGTGTTACCAAGTACACCAAGTGTACACTTTATCACTTAGAATACACTTTTGTTGATGTAAATATAGGTGAGAGTGTTACACCGCTGGTCGTAATAAACACACTGAACTTCTCAAGGTCACACACTAGGCCCAGCTTCTGGAGTTACCAGCGTTTTAATGTGTTTATTATGTGTCAGTGCGTGTCTGCAGTCATTAAATTGTTCTCCAGTGGTTAAGAAATAATAAGAGTAAGTTGGTCTATGTACAGAACAGAGTAGCAGAAATAAAAGAGATTCAGAGAGATTATCTCTTTCTCCACGTCTCTACCCAACAGAATCCAGCTGACATGTTGTCACGTGGTGTCCCACTCAAGAAATTTGTGGATAATAAATTATGGCTCCACGGACCGAACTGGCTCTCTAATGAAAATAACTGGCCTCAGCAAAAAGCTCACATTATGCCAGAAGAAACAGTCTGCTTGAACACAGCAGAAATAAGTTGTGTAAATACTGCAGACACAACAGAAAGAGTCATTGATGGATCTAAATACTTATCTTTGGGTAAACTCTTAAGAGTTACAGCTCTTGTCTTTGAATACATTAAAGGAATAAAACCTGATTAAGATTGTCTTGAACCCATTAAATACTGGGTGAAACTAATACAGAAAGATGTTTTCTCTACAGAATATAAATTTCTAGAAACACAAGATAAATCCCCAAAGAAGCCTGTCATGATTAATTCTTCAGGACTTTATCTCGACTCAGAAAAGATTATAAGATGTCGAGGAAGAATTCATAATTCTTCACTACCTAAAGAAGCCATACATCCAATATTGATCCCCAAGAATCATTGGCTAACAAAACTGATTGTGCAAAACGCCCACAGTAACGTGTTACATGGTGGGGTAGCTGACACACTTTGTCATATACGACAATCCTACTGGATACCTCAAGGTCGACAAAGTGTGAAAAAACAAATAAAGGACTGTATTACTTGTCGTCACTACGATATGCGAGTATGTCAGTATCCAGGTCCACCTCCATATCCCTCTGAAAGAGTTTGTCATATCACTCCATTTGAGGTGACAGGTGTAGATTACACTGGACCAATAATTTTAACCAAAACAGTTGACAAAGTTTCCATCAAGGTGTACATCTGTTTGTTCACTTGTGCTACAACTAGAGCAGTACATCTAGAAGTAGCCACTGACATGTCTGCTGAAATCTTTATCAAATTATTCAGAAGGTTTGCAGCCAGAAGGGCATGTCCCAGACTGATGATTTCAGATAATGCAACGAACTTTGTTGCTGGTGCTGCTTATATAAGCAAGATCTTTGATCAACCAGAAGTACAACAGATGCTGAATCAACGCAGATGTCGTTGGAGATACATTCCTCCTAAATCTCCATGACACGGCGGATTTTATGAAAGAATGATCGGCATTGTAAAACGTTGTTTAAGGAAGACTCTTCATCGTCAAAGAATCGACTTAGAAGAATTCTGTACAGTTGTGACTGAAATAGAAAATAGAGTCAACAACAGACCTCTGACTTATGTTACCGATGATCTGGGCAATTTAGAAGTGTTAAGTCCATCTCATTTACTCCATGGCAGAAGGCTCGAACCTGTTCCTCCCATGAATGATAAAGAAATCATAGAGGATCCTACTTATTTCGAACCTGAGCAACTCAGACGTAAATTCAAACAACTTAATAAAGTGATTGAACGTTGGGAGAAAATTTGGCGAGAAGACTATCTCACCTCATTGAGAGAACACTTCTATGGAGCTGGTGTTCCTGAAAATCATAAGTCCTTAAGACCTGGTGACATAGTGATTATTGACAATGATGGTCCGAGGTCCCAATGGCCACTTGGAAAAATTGTGACCATATATCCTGATGCAAATGGAATCATCAGGACAGTTGATGTTTTAAGCAAAGGTGTAGTGAATAAGCGGACAATAAATAAACTAGTACCGTTAGAATTACACAGTGTTGAAAACAAAATTAGTGATTCTCCAGAAACCACACAGACTAAAGCTGTTCAGAAAAGACAAACAGCAGTGGTGGCGAGTGAGAAAATCAAATTAATGTTAAGTGATGAATAGTTCACCTGCAGCGAACCTCCGCCGCCCCCCAGTGTGGAAAAATTTTCTCCAGGAGGGGGGTATCAGCCCCCTTCAGCCCCTTCAGCCCCTTCAGCCCCTTTCAGCCCTGAGGGGCCCAGCCCTCTCAGAAGGGGCAAATATCTTGTTTACTGCTACAGTGAGTAATTGATCACAGATGCTGTACGAGTATGCGTGGTCAAATGACCTCTGCTCCTTGCAGTCCAGTGTTGCAAAGTGTATTTTTATAAGAGACAGTACATCTCTTACTTTATGAACATTAAAATGGTATGAAATACCGACAGATTGTTAGGTAAGACACATATGCAACAGTTAGGTATCTTTATTTCGAAACGTTTCGCCTACACAGTAGGCTTCTTCAGTCGAGTACAGAAAGGTTGATAGAAGCAGAAGATACTTGAAGACGATGTAATCAGTCCATCACCCTTAAAGTTTTGAGGTGGTCAGTCCCTCAGTGTGGAGAAGAGCATTGTTCCGTTGTCTGAAACAATATGAAGTTGAAGTGACAGAATGGGGCCTTTATATAGTGCCAGGAGGTGAGACGTAGGTTGCTTTGGGAGGGCAGGTCCTTCTCAAACCCAGCCGTTCTCACTAGTAGAGGTTGTCGAAGTGGTCTGTACCAAGATACCCTTGTGTTGCAGTGTCTGACAGAATGAACATTAAAATGGTATGAAATACCGACAGATTGTTAGGTAAGACACATATGCAACAGTTAGGTATCTTTATTTCGAAACGTTTCGCCTACACAGTAGGCTTCTTCAGTCGAGTACAGAAAGGTTGATAGAAGCAGAAGATACTTGAAGACGATGTAATCAGTCCATCACCCTTAAAGTTTTGAGGTGGTCAGTCCCTCAGTGTGGAGAAGAGCATTGTTCCGTTGTCTGAAACAATATGAAGTTGAAGTGACAGAATGGGGCCTTTATATAGTGCCAGGAGGTGAGACGTAGGTTGCTTTGGGAGGGCAGGTCCTTCTCAAACCCAGCCGTTCTCACTAGTAGAGGTTGTCGAAGTGGTCTGTACCAAGATACCCTTGTGTTGCAGTGTCTGACAGAATGAACATTAAAATGGTATGAAATACCGACAGATTGTTAGGTAAGACACATATGCAACAGTTAGGTATCTTTATTTCGAAACGTTTCGCCTACACAGTAGGCTTCTTCAGTCGAGTACAGAAAGGTTGATAGAAGCAGAAGATACTTGAAGACGATGTAATCAGTCCATCACCCTTAAAGTTTTGAGGTGGTCAGTCCCTCAGTGTGGAGAAGAGCATTGTTCCGTTGTCTGAAACAATATGAAGTTGAAGTGACAGAATGGGGCCTTTATATAGTGCCAGGAGGTGAGACGTAGGTTGCTTTGGGAGGGCAGGTCCTTCTCAAACCCAGCCGTTCTCACTAGTAGAGGTTGTCGAAGTGGTCTGTACCAAGATACCCTTGTGTTGCAGTGTCTGACAGAATGAACATTAAAATGGTATGAAATACCGACAGATTGTTAGGTAAGACACATATGCAACAGTTAGGTATCTTTATTTCGAAACGTTTCGCCTACACAGTAGGCTTCTTCAGTCGAGTACAGAAAGGTTGATAGAAGCAGAAGATGCTTGAAGACGATGTAATCAGTCCATCACCCTTAAAGTGTAGGCGAAACGTTTCGAAATAAAGATACCTAACTGTTGCATATGTGTCTTACCTAACAATCTGTCGGTATTTCATACCATTTTAATGTTCATTCTGTCAGACACTGCAACACAAGGGTATCTTGGTACAGACCACTTCGACAACCTCTACTAGTGAGAACGGCTGGGTTTGAGAAGGACCTGCCCTCCCAAAGCAACCTACGTCTCACCTCCTGGCACTATATAAAGGCCCCATTCTGTCACTTCAACTTCATATTGTTTCAGACAACGGAACAATGCTCTTCTCCACACTGAGGGACTGACCACCTCAAAACTTTAAGGGTGATGGACTGATTACATCGTCTTCAAGTATCTTCTGCTTCTATCAACCTTTCTGTACTCGACTAAAGAAGCCTACTGTGTAGGCGAAACGTTTCGAAATAAAGATACCTAACTGTTGCATATGTGTCTTACCTAACAATCTGTCGGTATTTCATACCATTTTAATGTTCATTCTGTCAGACACTGCAACACAAGGGTATCTTGGTACAGACCACTTCGACAACCTCTACTAGTGAGAACGGCTGGGTTTGAGAAGGACCTGCCCTCCCAAAGCAACCTACGTCTCACCTCCTGGCACTATATAAAGGCCCCATTCTGTCACTTCAACTTCATATTGTTTCAGACAACGGAACAATGCTCTTCTCCACACTGAGGGACTGACCACCTCAAAACTTTAAGGGTGATGGACTGATTACATCGTCTTCAAGTATCTTCTGCTTCTATCAACCTTTCTGTACTCGACTGAAGAAGCCTACTGTGTAGGCGAAACGTTTCGAAATAAAGATACCTAACTGTTGCATATGTGTCTTACCTAACAATCTGTCGGTATTTCATACCATTTTAATGTTCATTCTGTCAGACACTGCAACACAAGGGTATCTTGGTACAGACCACTTCGACAACCTCTACTAGTGAGAACGGCTGGGTTTGAGAAGGACCTGCCCTCCCAAAGCAACCTACGTCTCACCTCCTGGCACTATATAAAGGCCCCATTCTGTCACTTCAACTTCATATTGTTTCAGACAACGGAACAATGCTCTTCTCCACACTGAGGGACTGACCACCTCAAAACTTTAAGGGTGATGGACTGATTACATCGTCTTCAAGTATCTTCTGCTTCTATCAACCTTTCTGTACTCGACTGAAGAAGCCTACTGTGTAGGCGAAACGTTTCGAAATAAAGATACCTAACTGTTGCATATGTGTCTTACCTAACAATCTCTTACTTTAGCAGGACAATTAAGGAAAATCTGCTCCCACTTTATTACCATAGTAAAGATAGTGGACATTGTTGTCTATGCTTAAGACAGCAAGAATTAAACATTCTGCTTTGCTTCATCGAGGAAGTGGCAAGGAAGCAAAAAGTACTAAGTCAGTTTTTTTTGTGCTAGGAGAGCAATGGCGTGGGGCGCTGTGGCATCTTCAGATTACTTTTGACTCTACTGAGAGTGACACTGACACCAGGATAACCAACAAAGAACACTGATCTGTGCGTTAGTGTGGAAAAAGTGTCTCAAAAAAACACGATAAACACTTACAGAGAAGTGTGATCAACTTCTTAGTAATATTGTGTGAACAATTGTTGATGAACAGTGTAACAACGAGTGTTGCGATCCAACAGAGTGTAGTGCGACATTCTTCAAAGAACACTATTCTTCAATCAACTCAATGGATATCTGGGCATAATTATGGGTCAGATACATATACCCAGGTAAGTGTTCTAACTCGTGATATACTACTATTGACTGCGCAGTTGAGTATAAAGTCGTGAGTTAGTCACTTATCATAAACCCCGGTGATATGCGGACCATTGAGTCCACACAAGTAGGTATTTTGTCAGCCATCAGTGAATGAAATATGCTGACATAACACCCCCTAGGGGTAATTTATAATCTTACAAATTATATTTCTTGACAGCCCATGTTGAGATGGTTTCGACAGCTTCTAGACCTCGTCTGCAGGGGCGGCTGTGCAGACGATGAGTTGTCCTTTTAAGTTAAGTATAAGTCTTTAACTTAACTGGTAATGCCATTTCTCAACAGGAATCATAGGCCTGTGTGCTGTGTGCAAAATAATAATAATAGAACTTTTCTTTGTCAGAGGAAAGAAAGTCTCCCTGATAACATTGTGTATACACAGTGTATAGTGTATAATACAGTGGTTCCCTAGTATATAGATGATAAAGGCTAAAGTGTCATTTGAAAACAGGTGAATTTGTAAATGAAGTGATAAGCCTATAGAGGCAGGTGCCAGAAGTCGCCAGAAACTTACCACAGAGGTCAGCTGTTTTAAAAATCTTCCTGGCCTGCTAGTGTACTCGCATATAATCTAGTGATATCAGTGAATAGCAGAATACAGTGTTGTAGTAGCAACTAACCAGTATTATAATGGTACTTAGTGGAGTGGAGTGACTTTCATTAGTTTCTTTTTTCTTAAAATACCAGACGTATACTGTGAATTTCACATAACCTGTAGTTACCAGCGGTCGCAATATACACAACGAGAAGCAATTATTACTACAGAAAAAGCGTCCTTCCTCCAAAATTTCCACCAGTCAACTATAGTGATAATATAGCATTTATTGTGGTGGAGACGAAAAAAACCTAGAAAAGCTAGATACAGCGATTGATAAACAAGAGTTGAGGCTCGACCGTTTGTTACTGTAGGAGCTGCCAGCAATCACCGGTTCTTCAACACGCAAGTTATACTTTTGCATCAATCAAATCACATATTACTCGGGTAGATAATTTCCAGTAGATCCTTCATGTGTTAGCCCAAATCACCGACCAGTATGTTTTAAATAAGTGACCCACTAATCAGAACACACTGGTTCCGAACCCTTGACTGGTCCGAACCCTTGACTGGTTTCAAACGGATTCGTTGGACAATAAAGCAGACTGTAAACGGATGGGGTTGTAGGCGCCCTTATCAAACACAAACAATAAATATAAATCAGGAACATACACCAGTAAGCTGTCCAATATATAAGTACAGTTAGAAATAGAGATACAAATAGCTAGAGCTTCATTTAAGGAGGTTATTAATAGTGTATTCAAGAGGTTCCTAGTAGAATTACAGTAAATCAACCATTCAAATCATTATGAAGCTCTGTGTAGTCTGTAATCAATCAAACAAACGGGCTTCCACATGGATAAATTGTCATTTTTGTGGAAATTGGTGTCACGCCCCTTGTGCAGATATTCAAGAACTAGCTACAAGCAGTATTAAAACAGGGAAGTATTTTTGGGTATGCCCAAATGAGATAAATCTGTGGACTAAAATCACAAGGGTATTAAAAGAGGATAACATCAAAGCTGCTTTCATAGACAACCTGGAAGCTTTCTACAACAGATGGGAACATAAAAAGTTTGGGCTGAATGGTACTGCCCTTGATACTGGCCATGTAGTCAGAAACAGTAAGGCTGGAGATGATGTCCTGGTAGTCAGTAAATGAGGGGCTGATAGTGCTGTCCTGGGAGACAGTAATGGTGAAGCTGGAGGTGCTGTCCTGGGAGACAGTCATGGTGAAGCTGGAGGTGCTGTCCTGGGAGACAGTAATTGTGAAGCTGGAGATTTTATCCAGGTAGTCCGGAATTATATGCAGGAAGGAATACATATAAATGACCTCATAGGGGACAGGAGCCGTAGTGGGGAAACAAGTGAAGTCAAAGAAAAGATAAAACCAATATTGCAAACTAGAAATACCACAGGAAATAGCAAACAAGAGGACTCCACTAGCAATAGTGAGAATATATTACCAAAAACAACTGGTGGGAGCTCCATTGATGGTGCTAGGGAGGATAGGAATAAGACAGGGAAACATGCACCAACAGGGAATACAGTCACAGAAACCCAAGGCAAACGGAAACCAAGCCTGTGCACATACTATGCATTTGGTATCTGCAGACATGGTAAATCTGGAAAAACAGACGGGACGAGCAATTATGACCACCCTTGAAAATGCCGTGCCCATATGACAACAGGAAAATGTAAACTCCCTTCCTGTAAGCTTTTTCACCCTGAAATGTGTACCTCTTCAGTACAGGAAAGACTGTGCTATAACTTAAATTGCCAAGCACACCACCTAAAGGGGACAAAAAGATACAAAATATCCAGGCCATGGGAAAACCTGGGAAGCCACAGCCACTCAAGAGGGAGAGGTTTTTTAGTGCCAGGAAGGAAAAAAACTGGCAGGAAATGGCAGAAATCGTACACCAAATCCAGTCATTCCTGGAGTGGAACCACAGTCGATGGCCTCCACTCCAAACCAACAGATACAGATACTAATGCCAGAAAAAAATCCATCCCCAGTACCAACAATACCACCAGTCCGATGACATTCTTCTTTGTAAATATTCAGGGTCTAAAGCCAGAAACAAACAACAAAATACCTTTCATCCGCGGACTGCTTGCAGAGGCAAAAGCAATGTTCACGGCTTTCACTGAGACCAACATAAAGGATCACTTGGACAACGAAATATGGATCCCAGGTTACAACCTATACATATGTGACAGAGTGAACCGGTAAAAGGGGGGGGTTGGCCTGTACATTGCAGAGTCACTTGTTTGCACAGAACTGCTTAATGCCTCAAATGATGTAGTGGAAGTTTTAGCAGTAAAGGTCGAGAACCAAAACCTAGTCATTGTGGTAGTCTACAAGCCTCTGGATGCAACATCCCAGCACTTCCAGGAACAGCTGTTAAAAATTGACCACTGTCTGGAAAATCTTCCATCTCCTGCACCCAACTTCTTGCTCCTGGGGGATTTCAACTTAAGGCACCTAAAATGGAGGAATACAGCAAATAATATTGTTGCAGAAATAACACCAGGAGGCAGCTCTGATGAAAACTCACACTCACACGAGCTTTTAAATCTCTGCACAAAATTCAATTTAAACCAGCAAATAATAGAGCCTACTAGACTGGAGAATACACTAGACCTCATCTTCACTAACAATGATGATCTGATAAGAAATGTCACCATATCAAAAAAAAATATATGCAGATCACAACATAATTGAGGTTCAGACATGTATGCGCAGAGCCCCAGACCGATATAATGAGATTAGTCACGAGGGAGCAATCACCAAATTCAACTTCAATAACAAAAACATAAAGTGGGACCAAGTAAACCAAGTCCTAACCTATATAAGCTGGGAAAATATACTAAGCAACACAGACCCCAACTTATGCCTAGAACAGATTAACTTGGTGGCACTCGATGTATGCACAAGGCTTATTCCTCTAAGAAAAAGGAGGAGTAGATGTAAAATAGAAAGAGACAGGCGCTCCCTTTACAGGCGATGGAAAAGAATAACAGAGCGGCTAAAAGAGGTCAATATATCTGAAATGCGTAGGGAGACACTGGTCAGAGAAATAGCAAGCATCGAACTTAAGCTAAAGGAATCTTATAGGAGTCAGGAATCGCGGGAAGCACTAAAAGCCATAAATGAAATCGAAAGAAACCCAAAGTATTTCTTCTCCTATGCCAAATCAAATTCGAGAACAACGTCCAGTATTGGGCCCCTACTTAAACAAGATGGGTCCTACACAGATGACAGCAAGGAAATGAGTGAGCTACTCAAGTCCCAATATGACTCAGTTTTTAGCAAGCCGCTAACCAGACTGAGAGTCGAAGATCAAAATGAATTTTTTATGAGAGAGCCACAAAATTTGATTAACACAAGCCTATCCGATGTTATCCTGACGCCAAATGACTTCGAACAGGCGATAAATGACATGCCCATGCACTCTGCCCCAGGGCCAGACTCATGGAACTCCGTGTTCATCAAGAACTGCAAGAAGCCCCTATCACGAGCCTTTTCCATCCTATGGAGAGGGAGCATGGACACGGGGGTCGTCCCACAGTTACTAAAAACAACAGACATAGCCCCACTCCACAAAGGGGGCAGTAAAGCAACAGCAAAGAACTACAGACCAATAGCATTAACATCCCATATCATAAAAATCTTTGAAAGGGTCCTAAGAAGCAAGATCACCACCCATCTAGAAACCCATCAGTTACACAACCCAGGGCAACATGGGTTTAGAACAGGTGGCAGATGCAGTTCAATGTAGTTAAGTGCCAGGTCCTCATGCTTGCGAATATGAATATGCCTTGCACTTACACTCTGAATAATACGGAATTTGACATTACAGAAATTATGGTAAGCAGCAACCTAAAGCCAGGAGAGAAGTGCCCGAGTGCGTGTAATAAGGTTAACAGATTAGTAGGATTTATATCAATGAGTATATGCAATAAGAGTTCAGAGGTTGTACTACAGCTCTATACATCATTAACAAGGCCTCACTTAAATTATGCAGATCATTTCTGGTCTCCGTTCTACAGAATGACAACATTTTGCACTAAGATGGACTGAGATGCCCCAAGGAGAGTTATATCACTGATATTTAGTGGAATATAATGACTTATAAAATGCACAGAAATATCAGAATCTATTGTTAAACGTCTAAATTTTTTGATGTTTGAAATGCATTAAAATAATCTCTCTAAAAAATCACGTAAGTCATTTTTAAGACAATACAAATATACATTTTTTTGTCAGCTTAATACCCAAATTTATTAATACTACAGAAGGGAAAGTATTAGCAAATTAGAACCTAAAAAGTCCTAAGTATCTAATCTTCGTTAAATTAGACTCAGCAGCATTAAATTTAAAGTCGGTATCAAAAAACATTCTTATCTTAATTTATTTAATGAATTTAGCAAACAAAACTTGCACAGTCCAAAACACTTTAAATAAAATACACCTTATTCGAAATTTTACATACAGTTAGAATAAGTATTTTGCAATTATTACACAGAAACCAATTTTCAACTTGTGTATCAAAATTGTCAACTTGGGAATTACACTGCTCAATAATAATAATAATAATAATAATAATAATAATAATAATAATAATAATAATAATAATAATAATAATAATAACAGTAATAATAATAATAATAATAGCATTATTATTATTATCATTATTATTATTATTATTATTATTATTATTATTATTATTATTATTATTAATAGATCAGATGAGACATTCTCTGCTTATTGCGCCCCTCAAGGAAGGTTCCTTGATGTTGGTGAGGGGCTCTTGATTTAGGGAATTGGATCTGTGCTCCAGTTTCCCGAATTAAGCCTGAATGCCTTCCACATGCCCCCCAGGCGCTGTATAATCCTCCGGGTGTAGCGCTTCCCCCTTGATTATAATAATAATAATCTGCTTATTGCGCATAAACTAATAATCCTAACTTTTATATCTATGTTGCTTTACAAGCATCAAAACAGCCTAGAAGTGTGTCCAGAATAGATAATCGCAAGTTGGAGGATACATAATATTGTAACAATTTTTAATAAGGTTATCGAATTAACATCAAGACAGTCCAGTAAAATGTTGGATACACAAGTGTTGAGAGTTTGAGGTGGATCTGGTGTTTACATTTTATAGCCATGAAACCAATGTTACATTTGGTCTATAAAACTGACTTTGTGGCACCTGCACTGTCTGATGTAAGTCTGAACTTTGTGGCACCTGCACCGCCTGATATGTCTGAAATTTGTGGCACCTGCACTGCCTGATATAAGTCTGAACTTTGTGGCACCTGCACTGCCTGATATAAGTCTGAACTTTGTGGCACCTGCACTGCCTGATATAAGTCTGAACTTTGTGGCACCTGCACCGCCTGATATGTCTGAACTTTGTGGCGCCTGCACTGTCTGATATAAGTCTGAACTTTGTGGCACCTGCACCGCCTGATATGTCTGAACTTTGTGGCGCCTGCACTGTCTGATATAAGTCTGAACTTTGTGGCACCTGCACCGCCTGATATGTCTGAACTTTGTGGCACCTGCACTGCCTGATATAAGTCTGAACTTTGTGTCACCTGCACCGCCTGATATGTCTGAACTTTGTGGCACCTGCACTGCCTGATATAAGTCTGAACTTTGTGGCACCTGCACCGCCTGATATGTCTGAACTTTGTGGCACCTGCACTGCCTGATATAAGTCTGAACTTTGTGTCACCTGCACCGCCTGATATGTCTGAACTTTGTGGCACCTGCACTGCCTGAAAAAATCTGAACTTTGTGGCACCTGCACCGCCTGATATGTCTGAACTTTGTGGCACCTGCACCGCCTGATATGTCTGAACTTTGTGGCACCTGCACTGCCTGATATAAGTCTGAACTTTGTGGCACCTGCACCGCCTCATATGTCTGAATTTTGTGGCACCTGCACTGCCTGATATAAGTCTGAACTTTGTGGCACCTGCATAGCCTGATATGTCTGAACTTTGTGGCACCTGCACTGCCTGATATAAGTCTGAACTTTGTGGCACCTGCACCGCCTGATATAAGTCTGAACTTTGTGGCACCTGCACCGCCTGATATGTCTGAACTTTGTGGCACCTGCACCGCCTGATATGTCTGAACTTTGTGGCACCAGCACCGCCTGATATGTCTGAACTTTGTGGCACTTGCACTGCCTGATATAAGTCTGAACTTTGTGGCACCTGCACTGCCTGATATAAGTTTGAACTTTGTGGCACCTGCACCGCCTGATATAAGTCTGAACTTTGTGGCACCTGCACCGCCTGATATAAATCTGAACTTTGTGGCGCCTGCACCGCCTGATATGTCAGAACTTTGTGGCACCTGCACCGCCTGATATAAATCTGAACTTTGTGGCACCTGCACTGCCTGATATGTCTGAACTTTGTGGCACCTGCACCGCCTGATATGCCTGAACTTTGTGGCACCTGCACCGCCTGATATAAGTCTGAACTTTGTGGCACCTGCACCGCCTGATATAAGTCTGAACTTTGTGGCACCTGCACCGCCTGATATAAGTCTGAACTTTGTGGCATCTGCAGCGCCTGATATGTCTGAACTTTTTGGCACCTGCACCGCCTGATATGTCTAACCTTTGTAGCACCTGCACCGCCTGATATAAGTCTGAACTTTGTGGCACCTGCACTGCCTGATATAAGTCTGAACTTTGTGGCACCTGCACCGCCTGATATAAGTCTGAACTTTGTGGCAGCTGCACCGCCTGATATAAATCTGAACTTTGTGGCGCCTGCACCGCCTGATATGTCTGAACTTTGTGGCACCTGCACCGCCTGATATAAGTCTGAACTTTGTGGCACCTGCACCGCCTGATATAAGTCTGAACTTTGTGGCACCTGCACCGCCTGATATAAGTCTGAACTTTGTGGCATCTGCAGCGCCTGATATGTCTGAACTTTTTGGCACCTGCACCGCCTGATATGTCTAACCTTTGTAGCACCTGCACCGCCTGATATAAGTCTGAACTTTGTGGCACCTGCACTGCCTGATATAAGTCTGAACTTTGTGGCACCTGCACCGCCTGATATAAGTCTGAACTTTGTGGCAGCTGCACCGCCTGATATAAATCTGAACTTTGTGGCACATGCACCGCCTGATATGTCTGAACTTTGTGGCACCTGCACCGCCTGATATAAGTCTGAACTTTGTGGCACCTGCACTGCCTGATATAAGTCTGAGCTTTGTGGCACCTGCACCGCCTGATATGTCTGAACTTGCTGGCACCTGCACTGCCTGATATAAGTCTGAACTTTGTGGCACCTGCACTGCCTGATATAAGTCTGAACTTTGTGGCACCTGCACTGCCTGATATAAGTCTGAACTTTGTGGCACCTGCACTGCCTGATATAAGTCTGAACTTTGTGGCACCTGCACTGCCTGATATAAGTCTGAACTTTGTGGCACCTGCACTGCCTGATATAAGTCTGAACTTTGTGGCACCTACACCACCTGATATAAGTTTAAACTTTGTGGCACCTGCACCGCCTGATATGTCTGAACTTTGTGGCACCTGCACTGCCTGATATAAGTCTGAACTTTGTGGCACCTGCACCGACTAATATGTCTGAACTTTGTGGCACCTGCACCGCCTGATATGTCTGAACGTTGTGGCACCTGCACCGCCTGATATGTCTGAACTTTGTGGCACCTGCACCGCCTGATATGTCTGAACTTTGTGGCACCGGCACCGCCTGATATGTCTGAACTTTGTGGCACCTGCACCGCCTGATATGTCTGAACTTTGTGGCACCTGCACCGCCTGATATAAGTCTGAACTTTGTGGCACCTGCACCGCCTGATATGTCTGAACTTTGTGGCACCTGCACTGCCTGATATAAGTCTGAACTTTGTGGCACCCGCACCGCCTAATATGTCTGAACTTTGTGGCACCTGCACCGCCTGATATGTCTGAACGTTGTGGCACCTGCACCGCCTGATATGTCTGAACTTTGTGGCACCTGCACCGCCTGATATGTCTGAACTTTGTGGCACCGGCACCGCCTGATATGTCTGATCTTTGTGGCACCTGCACCGCCTGATATGTCTGAACTTTGTGGCACCTGCACCGCCTGATATAAGTCTGAACTTTGTGGCAACTGCACTGCCTGATATAAGTCTGAGCTTTGTGGCACCTGCACCGCCTGATATGTCTGAACATGCTGGCACCTGCACTGCCTGATATAAGTCTGAACTTTGTGGCACCTGCACTGCCTGATATAAGTCTGAACTTTGTGGCACCTGCACCGCCTGATATAAGTCTGAACTTTGTGGCAGCTGCACCGCCTGATATAAATCTGAACTTTGTGGCACCTGCACCGCCTGATATATCTGAACTTTGTGGCACCTGCACCGCCTGATATAAGTCTGAACTTTGTGGCACCTGCACTGCCTGATATAAGTCTGAGCTTTGTGGCACCTGCACCGCCTGATATGTCTGAACTTGCTGGCACCTGCACTGCCTGATATAAGTCTGAACTTTGTGGCACCTGCACTGCCTGATATAAGTCTGAACTTTGTGGCACCTGCACTGCCTGATATAAGTCTGAACTTTGTGGCACCTGCACTGCCTGATATAAGTCTGAACTTTGTGGCACCTGCACTGCCTGATATAAGTCTGAACTTTGTGGCACCTGCACTGCCTGATATAAGTCTGAACTTTGTGGCACCTACACCACCTGATATAAGTTTGATCTTTGTGGCACCTGCACCGCCTGATATGTCTGAACTTTGTGGCACCTGCACTGCCTGATATAAGTCTGAACTTTGTGGCACCTGCACCGCCTAATATGTCTGAACTTTGTGGCACCTGCACCGCCTGATATGTCTGAACGTTGTGGCACCTGCACCGCCTGATATGTCTGAACTTTGTGGCACCTGCACCGCCTGATATGTCTGAACTTTGTGGCACCGGCACCGCCTGATATGTCTGAACTTTGTGGCACCTGCACCGCCTGATATGTCTGAACTTTGTGGCACCTGCACCGCCTGATATAAGTCTGAACTTTGTGGCACCTGCACTGCCTGATATAAGTCTGAGCTTTGTGGCACCTGCACAGCCTGATATGTCTGAACTTGCTGGCACCTGCACTGCCTGATATAAGTCTGAACTTTGTGGCACCTGCACTGCCTGATATAAGTCTGAACTTTGTGGCACCTGCACTGCCTGATATAAGTCTGAACTTTGTGGCACCTGCACTGCCTGATATAAGTCTGAACTTTGTGGCACCTGCACTGCCTGATATAAGTCTGAACTTTGTGGCACCTGCACTGCCTGATATAAGTCTGAACTTTGTGGCACCTGCACCGCATGATATAAGTTTGAACTTTGTGGCACCTGCACCGCCTGATATGTCTGAACTTTGTGGCACCTGCACTGCCTGATATAAGTCTGAACTTTGTGGCACCTGCACCGCCTAATATGTCTGAACTTTGTGGCACCTGCACCGCCTGATATGTCTGAACGTTGTGGCACCTGCACCGCCTGATATGTCTGAACTTTGTGGCACCTGCACCGCCTGATATGTCTGAACTTTGTGGCACCGGCACCGCCTGATATGTCTGAACTTTGTGGCACCTGCACCGCCTGATATGTCTGAACTTTGTGGCACCTGCACCGCCTGATATAAGTCTGAACTTTGTGGCAACTGCACTGCCTGATATAAGTCTGAGCTTTGTGGCACCTGCACCGCCTGATATGTCTGAACTTGCTGGCACCTGCACTGCCTGATATAAGTCTGAACTTTGTGGCACCTGCACTGCCTGATATAAGTCTGAACTTTGTGGCACCTGCACCGCCTGATATAAGTCTGAACTTTGTGGCAGCTGCACCGCCTGATATAAATCTGAACTTTGTGGCACCTGCACCGCCTGATATATCTGAACTTTGTGGCACCTGCACCGCCTGATATAAGTCTGAACTTTGTGGCACCTGCACTGCCTGATATAAGTCTGAGCTTTGTGGCACCTGCACCGCCTGATATGTCTGAACTTGCTGGCACCTGCACTGCCTGATATAAGTCTGAACTTTGTGGCACCTGCACTGCCTGATATAAGTCTGAACTTTGTGGCACCTGCACTGCCTGATATAAGTCTGAACTTTGTGGCACCTGCACTGCCTGATATAAGTCTGAACTTTGTGGCACCTGCACTGCCTGATATAAGTCTGAACTTTGTGGCACCTACACCACCTGATATAAGTTTGATCTTTGTGGCACCTGCACCGCCTGATATGTCTGAACTTTGTGGCACCTGCACTGCCTGATATAAGTCTGAACTTTGTGGCACCTGCACCGCCTAATATGTCTGAACTTTGTGGCACCTGCACCGCCTGATATGTCTGAACGTTGTGGCACCTGCACCGCCTGATATGTCTGAACTTTGTGGCACCTGCACCGCCTGATATGTCTGAACTTTGTGGCACCGGCACCGCCTGATATGTCTGAACATTGTGGCACCTGCACCGCCTGATATAAGTCTGAACTTTGTGGCACCTGCACTGCCTGATATAAGTCTGAGCTTTGTGGCACCTGCACCGCCTGATATAAGTCTGAACTTTGTGGCAGCTGCACCGCCTGATATAAATCTGAACTTTGTGGCACCTGCACCGCCTGATATATCTGAACTTTGTGGCACCTGCACCGCCTGATATAAGTCTGAACTTTGTGGCACCTGCACTGCCTGATATAAGTCTGAGCTTTGTGGCACCTGCACCGCCTGATATGTCTGAACTTGCTGGCACCTGCACTGCCTGATATAAGTCTGAACTTTGTGGCACCTGCACTGCCTGATATAAGTCTGAACTTTGTGGCACCTGCACTGCCTGATATAAGTCTGAACTTTGTGGCACCTGCACTGCCTGATATAAGTCTGAACTTTGTGGCACCTGCACTGCCTGATATAAGTCTGAACTTTGTGGCACCTACACCACCTGATATAAGTTTGATCTTTGTGGCACCTGCACCGCCTGATATGTCAGAACTTTGTGGCACCTGCACTGCCTGATATAAGTCTGAACTTTGTGGCACCTGCACCGCCTAATATGTCTGAACTTTGTGGCACCTGCACCGCCTGATATGTCTGAACGTTGTGGCACCTGCACCGCCTGATATGTCTGAACTTTGTGGCACCTGCACCGCCTGATATGTCTGAACTTTGTGGCACCTGTACCGCCTGATATGTCTGAACATTGTGGCACCTGCACCGCCTGATATAAGTCTGAACTTTGTGGCACCTGCACTGCCTGATATAAGTCTGAGCTTTGTGGCACCTGCACCGCCTGATATGTCTGAACTTGCTGGCACCTGCACTGCCTGATATAAGTCTGAACTTTGTGGCACCTGCACTGCCTGATATAAGTCTGAACTTTGTGGCACCTGCACTGCCTGATATAAGTCTGAACTTTGTGTCACCTGCACTGCCTGATATAAGTCTGAACTTTGTGGCACCTGCACCGCGTGATATATGTTTGAACTTTGTGGCACCTGCACCGCCTGATATGTCTGAACTTTGTGGCACCTTCACTGCCTGATATAAGTCTGAACTTTGTGGCACCTGCACCGCCTAATATGTCTGAACTTTGTGGCACCTGCACCGCCTGATATGTCTGAACGTTGTGGCACCTGCACCGCCTGATATGTCTGAACTTTGTGGCACCTGCACCGCCTGATATGTCTGAACTTTGTGGCACCGGCACCGCCTGATATGTCTGAACTTTGTGGCACCTGCACCGCCTGATAAGTCTGAACTTTGTGGCACTTGCACTGCCTGATATAAGTCTGAACTTTGTGGCACCTGCACCGCCTGATATAAGTCTGAACTTTGTGGCACCTGCACCGCCTGATATAAGTCTGAACTTTGTGGCACCTGCACCGCCTGATATAAATCTGAACTTTGTGGCACCTGCACCGCCTGATATGTCTGAACTTTGTGGCACCTGCACCGCCTGATATGTCTAAACTTTGTGGCATCTGCACCGCATGATATAAATCTGAACTTTGTGGCACCTGCACCGTCTGATATAAGTCTGAACTTTGTGGCATCTGCACCGCCTGATATGTCTGAACTTTGTGGCACCTGCACCGCCTGATATGTCTGAACTTTGTGGCATCTGCACCGCATGATATAAATCTGAACTTTGTGGCACCTGCACCGCCTGATATGTCTGAACTTTGTGGCACCTGCACCGCCTGATATGTCTGAACTTTGTGGCACCGGCACCGCCTGATATGTCTGAACTTTGTGGCACCTGCACCGCCTGATATGTCTGAACTTTGTGGCACCTGCACCGCCTGATATAAGTCTGAACTTTGTGGCAACTGCACTGCCTGATATAAGTCTGAGCTTTGTGGCACCTGCACCGCCTGATATGTCTGAACTTGCTGGCACCTGCACTGCCTGATATAAGTCTGAACTTTGTGGCACCTGCACTGCCTGATATAAGTCTGAACTTTGTGGCACCTGCACTGCCTGATATAAGTCTGAACTTTGTGGCACCTGCACTGCCTGATATAAGTCTGAACTTTGTGGCACCTGCACTGCCTGATATAAGTCGGAACTTTGTGTCACCTGCACTGCCTGATATAAGTCTGAACTTTGTGGCACCTGCACCGCCTGATATAAGTTTGAACTTTGTGGCACCTGCACCGCCTGATATGTCTGAACTTTGTGGCACCTGCACTGCCTGATATAAGTCTGAACTTTGTGGCACCTGCACCGCCTAATATGTCTGAACTTTGTGGCACCTGCACCGCCTGATATGTCTGAACGTTGTGGCACCTGCACCGCCTGATATGTCTGAACTTTGTGGCACCTGCACCGCCTGATATGTCTGAACTTTGTGGCACCGTCACCGCCTGATATGTCTGAACTTTGTGGCACCTGCACCGCCTGATAAGTCTGAACTTTGTGGCACTTGCACTGCCTGATATAAGTCTGAACTTTGTGGCACCTGCACCGCCTGATATAAGTCTGAACTTTGTGGCACCTGCACCGCCTGATATAAGTCTGAACTTTGTGGCACCTGCACCGCCTGATATAAATCTGAACTTTGTGGCACCTGCACCGCCTGATATGTCTGAACTTTGTGGCACCTGCACCGCCTGATATGTCTAAACTTTGTGGCATCTGCACCGCATGATATAAATCTGAACTTTGTGGCACCTGCACCGTCTGATATAAGTCTGAACTTTGTGGCATATGCACCGCCTGATATGTCTGAACTTTGTGGCACCTGCACCGCCTGATATGTCTGAACTTTGTGGCATCTGCACCGCATGATATAAATCTGAACTTTGTGGCACCTGCACCGCCTTATATAAGTCTGAACTTTGTGGCACCTGCACCGTCTGATATAAGTCTGAACTTTGTGGCATCTGCACCGTCTGATATGTCTGAACTTTGTGGCACCTGCACCGCCTGACATGTCTGAACTTTCTGGCACCTGCACTGCCTGATATAAGTCTGAACTTTGTGGCGCGTGCACCGCCTGATATAAGTCTGAACTTTGTGGCATCTGCACCGCCTGATACGGCTGAACTTTGTGGCACCTGCACCGCCTGATATGTCTAAACTTTGTAGCACCTGCACCGCCTGATATGTCTGAACTTTGTGGCACTTGCACTGCCTGATATAAGTCTGAACTTTGTGGCACCTGCACTGCCTGATATAAGTCTGAACTTTGTGACACCTGCACCGCCTGATATAAGTCTGAACTTTGTGGCACCTGCACCGCCTGATATAAATCTGAACTTTGTGGCACCTGCACCGCATGATATGTCTGAACTTTGTGGCACCTGCACCGCCTGATATAAGTCTGAACTTTGTGGCACCTGCACTGCCTGATATAAGTCTGAACTTTGTGGCAGCTGCTCCGTCTGATATAAATCTGAACTTTGTGGCACCTGCACCGCCTGATATGTCTCAACTTTGTGGCACCTGCACTGCCTGATATAAGTCTGAACTTGGTGGCACCTGCACAGCCTGATATGTCTGAACTTTGTGGCACCTGCACCGCCTGATATAAGTCTGAACTTTGTGGCACCTGCACCGCCTGATATAAGTCTGAACTTTGTGGCACCTGCACCGCCTGATATAAGTCTGAACTTTGTGGCACCTGCACTGCCTGATATAAGTCTGAGCTTTGTGGCAACTGCACCGCCTGATATGTCTGAACTTGGTGGCACCTGCACTGCCTGATATAAGTCTGAACTTTGTGGCACCTGCACTGCCTGATATAAATCTGAACTTTGTGGCACCTGCACCACCTCATATAAGTCTGAACTTTGTGGCACCTGCACTGCCTGATATAAGTCTGAACTTTGTGGCACCTGCACTGCCTGATATAAGTCTGAACTTTGTGGCACCTGCACTGCCTGATATAAGTCTGAACTTTGTGGCACCTGCACTGCCTGATATAAGTCAGAACTTTGTGGCACCTGCACTGCCTGATATGTCTGAACTTTGTGGCACCTGCACCACCTGATATAAGTCTGAACTTGTTTCCCTACTACGGCTCCTGTCCCCTATGAGTCATTTATATGTATTCCTTCCTGCGTATAATTCCCGACTACGTGGACAAAATCACCTGCTTCACCATTACTGTCTCCCAGGACAGCACCTCCAGCTTCACCATTACTGTCTCCCAGGACAGCACCTCCAGCTTCACCATTACTGTCTCCCAGGACAGCACCTCCAGCTTCACCATTACTGTCTCCCAGGACAGCGCTATCAGCCCCACATTTACTGATTTCCAGGACATCACCTCCAGTCTTACTGTTTCTGACTACATGGACAGTATCAAGGGCAGTACCATTCAGCCCAGGCTTTTTATTTTCCCATCTGTTGTAGAAAGCTTCCAGGTTGTCTATGAAAGCAGCTTTGATGTTATCCTCTTTTAATACCCTTGTGATTTTAGTCCACAGATTTATCTCATTTTTTGCATACCCAAAAACACTTCCCTGATTTAATACTGCTTGTAGATAGTTCTTGGATATCTGCACAAGGGGCGTGATACCAATTTCCACAAAAATGGCAATTTGTCCATGAGGAAGCCCGTTTGTTTGATTGACCGCAGACTACGCAGAGCTTCATAATGATTTGAATGGTTGATTTACTGTAATTCTACTAGCAACCTCTTGAATATTCTATTAATAACCTCCTTAAATGAAGCTCTAGCTATTTGTATTTCTATTTCTAACTGTACTTATATATTGGACAGCTTACCGTGTACGTTCCTGATTTATATTTATTGTTTGTGTTTGGTAAGGGCGCCTACAACCCCATCCGTTTACAGTCTGCTTTATTGTCCAACGAATCCGTTTGAAACCAGTCAAGGGTTCGGACCAGTCAAGGGTTCGGACCAGTCAAGGGTTCGGACCAGTCGAGGGTTCGGACCAGTCTATCTGATCTGATCAGTGGGTCACTTATTTAAAACATACTGGTCGGTGATTTGGGCTAACACATGAAGGATCTACTTAAAATTATCTACCCGAGTAACATGTGATTTGATTGATACAAAAGTATAACTTGCGTGTTGAAGAACCGGTGATTTCTGGCTGCCCCTACAATGACGAACGGTCGAGCCTCAACCCTTGTTTATCAATCGCTGTATCTAGCTTTTCTAGTTTTTTTTTTCGTCTCCACCACAATAAATGCTATATTATCACTATAGTTGACTGGTGGAAATTTTGGAGGAAGGACGCTTTTTCTGTAGTAATAATTGCTTCTCGTTGTGTATATTGCGACCGCTGGTAACTACAGGTTATACGAAATTCATAGTATACGTCTGGTATTTCAAGAAAAAAGAAACTAATGAAAGTCACTCCACTCCACTAAGTACCATTATAATACTGGTTAGTTGCTACTACAGCACTGTGTGTGCCTAAAGAATATGGTTCAGAAAACAAAATATTCCCCACATAATCAACAGCGGGTCCAGGAGCTTGTTTCCTCGCTGTTGAAGTGCTCTTTGTAAACTTATCGAATTAAAACTTTTATGATTGATTAGCACAGCAGTGAACTTGCCACACGCAGTTCGATTCCCTGTCCATTCTTCTGTTTTTTATAGACCACTAATGAAACTAAGTAACAAAAGTGTTGGTTGTAAAATAAACTTATTTAGAACTCTGGTGGTTGAATGGTTATTGCGCTGAGCTGGCTGCTCGCTGCTCCATTGTCAGTCTTCGTTCATTCTTCTTTTATTCTTTATCTATCGTTCATTGTGACATATCTTCGGTTTAGAGGCTACTGTAAATAACTTTGAGGTTTATGAGAATAAATGTGGGATTGTGGGAAATACAACCGTAGCGTCGCAGACATGTGTAACTGATGTAACTATGGCGTAGAAGTGCTGGCTGGATAATTATCCTATTTAGAACTCTGGTAGCTGAATTTTTATAGTTCTGGACAAGAGTTTAAATCTCCTTCCATTCCATTATTTAAATTAAGAACTCATGTACAAATGAAAGGCCTATGGTGCCTGTGGTTGGTATGCCTGGGGCACGTTGCACTGATTGGTATGCCTGGGGCACTTAGTACTGATTGGTATGCCTGGGGCACTTGGTACTGGTTGGTATGCCTGGAGAAATTGGTACTGATTGGTATGCCTGGGGCACTTTGTACTGATTGGTATGCGTGGGGCACTTGGTACTGGTTGGTATGTCTGAGGCACTTGGTACTGATTGGTATGCCTGGGGCACTTGGTACTGGTTGGTATGCCTGGGGAACTTGGTACTGATTGGTATGCGTGGGGCACTTGGTACTGGTTGGTATGTCTGAGGCACTTGGTACTGGTTGGTATGCCTGGGGCACTTGGTACTGGTTGGTATGCCTGGGGAACTTGGTACTGGTTGGTATGCCTGGGGCACTTGGTACTGGTTGGTATGCCTGGGGAACTTGGTACTGGTTGGTATGCCTGGGGCACTTGGTACTGGTTGGTATGTCTGAGGCACTTGGTACTGGTTGGTATGCCTGGGGCACTTGGTACTGGTTGGTATGCCTGGGGAACTTGGTACTGGCTGGTAGCTCTTTGTGATGTATTGATTGCAACACGAAACGCCAAGAGCTAATATTCAACTCCCCCAGTTGATATGCATCTTGTATCGCTTGTTCTCGATTTTTTGCATAATATGAATACCACATGATAATTCTTATCCCAATTCTCTAGACATTTTCCTTCCTCTGCCTCTGCTTTTTCTCTTACAGATATGTTCTTAAAACCCAAACAGCGTCATTAAGTTTGTGTTTCTACGGAAGTGCCACAGTGAACAGGTGTTACGGAAGTAGCTTCTACAGAACAGGTTGGTTAACCTATCATCGACGACATTTGATCAATTCCACAACTTAGTAATTTTTTTTTTATATTTTATTTAAAACGTAATATTACAACATAAAAAATAAATATATAGAAAACCACCATCCCTTAACAAACAGGTATCCAAATGAGAATTCATAAGCACAGTACACCATGTAAATTGCTCAACATTCCGACAGTCGCTATATACACTTAGAGTCACCTAGGATGTTCATCATGCATAAATAAAATCAGATAACAGCTTTGTAGCCCACATATATCATCCTACTACAAGAATGCACTAAAAGACATGCTATAAGAAATCATATACCACTATCTCCTCCACCACAATAGATATTATATAATCACATAGCTAGACCTATAGCATATATGTTTAGGAACATATTTTATAATACTTAAAACATTATGACAAAATAATAATACAAAACATCAATACACGATGTTACATTACAGTGGTTCAAACCCATAATAACAATATATAAATGTTACATTACACTGGTACAAACACATAATAACAATATTTAAATGTTACATTACAGTGGTTCAAACACATAATAACAATATATAAATGTTACATTACAGTGGTTCAAACACATAATAACAATATATGAATGTTACATTACAGTGGTACAAACCCATAATAACAATATATAAATGTTGCATTACAGTGGTACAAACACATAATAACAATATTTAAATGTTACATTACAGTGGTTCAAACACATAATAACAATATATAAATGTTACATTACAGTGGTACAAACCCATAATAACAATATATAAATGTTGCATTACAGTGGTACAAACCCATAATAACAATATATAAATGTTACATTACAGTGGTTCAAACCCATAATAACAATATGTAAATGTTACATTAGAGTGGTTCGAGCCCATAATAACAATATATAAATGTTACATTACAGTGGTTCGAGCCCATAATAACAATATATAAATGTTACATTACAGTGGTTCGAGCCCATAATAACAATATATAAATGTTACATTACAGTGGTTCGAGCCCATAATAACAATATATAAATGTTACATTACAGTGGTTCGAGCCCATAATAACAATATATAAATGTTACAGTACAGTGGTTCGAGCCCATAATAACAATATATAAATGTTACAGTACAGTGGTTCGAGCCCATAATAACAATATATAAATGTTACAGTACAGTGGTTCGAGCCCATAATAACAATATATAAATGTTACAGTACAGTGGTTCGAGCCCATAATAACAATATATAAATGTTACAGTACAGTGGTTCGAGCCCATAATAACAATATATAAATGTTACAGTACAGTGGTTCGAGCCCATAATAACAATATATAAATGAAAACAAAACACAGAACGTAAAACGCTAACACAAGGAAGCATACAGTTTAACATGCTGACATAAAACAGATGCTCATGGAAAACTAGAAATGAAACATTATAACAACCCGTATGCAACATCCCTGTGCAAATAGTTACTATAAGAATACAACACCCACTACAACCCCCCTCCCCCCCTGTTCCCAACAGCTGTATCTGCCGTCACCATCATAACCAAAACTATAAAATAACATTAATTAACATGGTTGAAAATATAAACATTCTGAAACACACTTCATACATAACATTCCTGCATAACCCAGGAAATACAAATGTATAAACACATGTATAACATACGTACAAAAACCACAATGAATACAGCGGTATACACAGACACAGCATACCTCTACAAAACATAACAATACAGCATAATACAATAGTCTACGGAAACATACCATCACTTCATAGAAGTAATAAGTATTAATAATAATACATAAAAATTAAAATCCAATAAAATCCAAAAAAAAACAAAAAAAAAGAACATAAATCAACATATCTTAATACAGAAGCTTTCTTAAACATGTTTCATACACAGCCACACCTGCAAGACACAGCCACACCTGCAAGACACAGCCACACCTGCAAGACACAGCCACACCTGCAAGACACAGCCACACCTGCAAGACACAGCCACACCTGCAAGACACAGCCACACCTGCAAGACACAGCCACACCTGCAAGACACAGCCACACCTGCAAGACACAGCCACACCTGCAAGACACAGCCACACCTGCAAGACACAGCCACACCTGCAAGACACAGCCACACCTGCAAGACACAGCCACACCCTGCAAGACACAGCCACACCCTGCAAGACACAGCCACACCCTGCAAGACACAGCCACACCCTGCAAGACACAGCCACACCCTGCAAGACACAGCCACACCTGCAAGACACAGCCACACCCTGCAAGACACAGTCACACCTGCAAGACACAGCCACACCCTGCAAGACACAGCCACACCCTGCAAGACACAGCCACACCCTGCAAGACACAGCCACACCTGCAAGACACAGCCACACCCTGCAAGACACAGTCACACCTGCAAGACACAGCCACACCCTGCAAGACACAGCCACACCCTGCAAGACACAGCCACACCCTGCAAGACACAGCAACACCCTGCAAGACACAGCCACACCCTGCAAGACACAGCCACACCCTGCAAGACACAGCCACACCCTGCAAGACACATAGCCACACCCTGCAAGACACAGCCACACCCTGCAAGACACAGCCACACCCTGCAAGACACAGCCACACCCTGCAAGACACATAGCCACACCCTGCAAGACACATAGCCACACCTTGCAAGACACATAGCCACACCCTGCAAGACACAGCCACACCCTGCAAGACACAGCCACACCCTGCAAGACACATAGCCACACCCTGCAAGACACAGCCACACCCTGCAAGACACAGCCACACCCTGCAAGACACAGCCACACCCTGCAAGACACAGTCACACCCTGCAAGACACAGCCACACCCTGCAAGACACAGCCACACCCTGCAAGACACAGCCACACCCTGCAAGACACAGCCACACCCTGCAAGACACAGCCACACCCTGCAAGACACAGCCACACAATGCAAGACACAGCCACACCCTGCAAGACACAGCCGCACCCTGCAAGACACAGCCACACCCTGCAAGACACAGCCACACCCTGCAAGACACAGCCACACCCTGCAAGACACATAGCCACACCCTGCAAGACACAGCCACACCCTGCAAGACACAGCCACACCCTGCAAGACACAGCCACACCCTGCAAGACACATAGCCACACCCTGCAAGACACAGCCACACCCTGCAAGACACAGCCACACCCTGCAAGACACATAGCCACACCCTGCAAGACACAGCCACACCCTGCAAGACACAGCCACACCCTGCAAGACACATAGCCACACCCTGCAAGACACAGCCACACCCTGCAAGACACAGCCACACCCTGCAAGACACATAGCCACACCCTGCAAGACATAGCCACACCCTGCAAGACACAGCCACACCCTGCAAGACACATAGCCACACCCTGCAAGACACAGCCACACCCTGCAAGACACAACCACACCCTGCAAGACACATAGCCACTCCCTGCAAGACACAGCCACACCCTGCAAGACACAGCCACACCCTGCAAGACACAGCCACACCCTGCAAGACACAGCCACACCCTGGAAGACACAGCCACACCCTGCAAGACACAGCCACACCCTGCAAGACACAGCCACACCCTGCAAGACACAGCCACACCCTGCAAGACACAGCCACACCCTGCAAGACACAGCCACACCCTGCAAGACACAGCCACACCCTGCAAGACACAGCCACACCCTGCAAGACTCATAGCCACACCCTGCAAGACACATAGCCACACCTTGCAAGACACATAGCCACACCCTGCAAGACACAGCCACACCCTGCAAGACACAGCCACACCCTGCAAGACACAGCCACACCCTGCAAGACACAGCCACACCCCGCAAGACACAGCCACAACCTGCAAGACACATAGCCACACCCTGCAAGACACAGCCACACCCTGCAAGACACATAGCCACACCCTGCAAGACACATAGCCACACCCTGCAAGACACATAGCCACACCCTGCAAGACACATAGCCACACCCTGCAAGACACATAGCCACACCCTGCAAGACACAGCCACACCCTGCAAGACACAGCCACAACCTGCAAGACACATAGCCACACCTGCAAGACACATAGCCACACCCTGCAAGACACATAGCCACACCCTGCAAGACACAGCCACAACCTGCAAGACACATAGCCACACCCTGCAAGACACATAGCCACACCCTGCAAGACACATAGCCACACCCTGCAAGACACATAGCCACACCCTGCAAGACACATAGCCACACCCTGCACGACACATAGCCACACCCTGCAAGACACATAGCCACACCCTGCAAGACACATAGCCACACCCTGCAAGACACATAGCCACACCCTGCAAGACACATAGCCACACCCTGCAAGACACATAGCCACACCCTGCAAGACACATAGCCACACCCTGCAAGACACATAGCCACACCCTGCAAGACACATAGCCACACCCTGCAAGACACATAGCCACACCCTGCAAGACACATAGCCACACCCTGCAAGACACATAGCCACACCCTGCAAGACACATAGCCACAACCTGCAAGACACATAGCCACACCCTGCAAGACACAGCCACAACCTGCAAGACACATAGCCACACCCTGCAAGACACAGCCACACCCTGCAAGACACATAGCCACACCCTGCAAGACACATAGCCACACCCTGCAAGACACATAGCCACACCCTGCAAGACACATAGCCACACCCTGCAAGACACATAGCCACACCCTGCAAGACACATAGCCACACCCTGCAAGACACATAGCCACACCCTGCAAGACACAGCCACAACCTGCAAGACACATAGCCACACCCTGCAAGACACATAGCCACACCCTGCAAGACACAGCCACAACCTGCAAGACACATAGCCACACCCTGCAAGACACAGCCACAACCTGCAAGACACATAGCCACACCCTGCAAGACACAGCCACACCCTGCAAGACACATAGCCACACCCTGCAAGACACATAGCCACACCCTGCAAGACACATAGCCACACCCTGCAAGACACATAGCCACACCATGCAAGACACATAGCCACACCCTGCAAGACACATAGCCACACCCTGCAAGACACATAGCCACACCCTGCAAGACACATAGCCACACCCTGCAAGACACATAGCCACACCCTGCAAGACACATAGCCACACCCTGCAAGACACATAGCCACACCCTGCAAGACACATAGCCACACCCTGCAAGACACATAGCCACACCCTGCAAGACACAGCCACACCCTGCAAGACACATAGCCACACCTGCAAGACACATAGCCACACCCTGCAAGACACATAGCCACACCCTGCAAGACACATAGCCACACCCTGTAAGACAGCCACACACCTGCAAGACACATAGCCACACCCTGCAAGACACATAGCCACACCTGCAAGACACATAGCCACACCCTGCAAGACACATAGCCACACCCTGCAAGACACAGCCACACCCTGCAAGACACATAGCCACACCTGCAAGACACAGCCACACCCTGCAAGACACATAGCCACACCCTGCAAGACACAGCCACACCCTGCAAGACACATAGCCACACCCTGCAAGACACAGCCACACCCTGCAAGACACATAGCCACACCCTGCAAGACACAGCCACACCCTGCAAGACACATAGCCACACACCTGCAAGACACAGGAAGTACATTTGTTAAAAATGATACATTAGCATAATAAGAACCTTCACAGTCATCTTGCACACAAGAGGCTCACAGTCACATAAAGTACCAGACTTCATACCTTGCTAAATTAAAGCTCCATCTTACTCATACCAGTTTCTCAACCCCTCACTTCGCATAACACATGTTTTAAAAATTCCCTGACACCACGCCACTCACTTGACCCACACAACTCGCATTACACCTCTTGTCCTCCAAATGCACCAATCACGCCCTCGCCTTCCTCAAGAAGTCAGCCTCGTCACGTCCCCTGAATTTGTAATGCCCATAAGTCAGTGGTTCCCAAACTGGGGGTAAATTACCCCCTGGGGGTAATTTAACCATTTTTGGGGGGTAATGGAGGGGTGACAGAAAAAAAGTTATGAATTCTGAAAATCAAGAAAACAATGCGGTACCCGGTATGAGGATTATTGTTAACTTTGTCTTAGTATATAAAGTTGTAAAGTAAACCTATTATAAGTAAGTAATAAAGTTAAACCAAATAACAATAAACATCAAAAACTAATATACAGTATTAGAAAAGAAGAAATATATAGCTAAGTGTGTGGAAACCCAAAAGTATTTTGACAAGTATGCTTCAGGACAAAAGTCACTCAGTAGCCCAGATCGACCTGTCCAGTACGCGTCACTCACTTCCTGAGGCTGCCTCTATTTCACACCGTCAGTTTATCTGTGAGCATCAGCCGAGGTAGACATAAGCTGGTATGTATGTGTACTGCCATGTGCAGTATATAGTTAGTATTTACCCACTGTTACTGTGAATTTGTAGCTATTATTAATTTTATATATAATGTATGTGTGGTTCTTACGTTTTCAATGGTTTTGCTAGGATTAGCAGAGTATGCGAGGCTGTATACGTTCACGTTTAGCCATATATATCAATAATAACAACATTTTGTGAAAGGGGTGACATGCTTTATGTGGCATGTTAAATTGGGTAACAAGTTGAAAAAGTTTGGGAACCACTGCCATAAGTCCTCCACTCGAAAGCTACGATATCCATCTGAAAATTTGAAATACCATCTATTCCCAGTGATATCCTTATTCCTCCTTTGTGTCCCATAAAATATCGCTGCCAGGGCCCTAATTCGCTCTCCCACCGGCGCTCTCCGTAAAACCCACGAAGTATACACGAAGTCGGCTACCAGATAACCCATCGCATTTTGTACTGGCACCCCCCCCCCACATCCAAGCTTAATGCCCGTAGAACACAAATACCACCCCCACCCACCATACGTAAAACCCTGCTAAACCGCTCTCTCACCTTTCACAAAAATACACTGCATGGAAAACAGTGTCAATACCCCCACACTCACAACATTCCCGTCCCTCCTGCACACGCCTATTACCTAATACCTCCCCCGACGGCAATATATTATTGAGAAATTTAAACATTACCTCCCGCACCACAGCCTTCAATCGCAACCCTTGCAGGCGCCCCCATATATCACTCCATGCATACATCGGATACAAACCCACAACCCTAGCAACTACCTCCCCACCACCCACCCGACCCAGTGTACCTATCTTAACCCCGCAGGGTTCCCTTGCATAACACAACAACCTCAAAATTCCCTCACACACCTGAACATCCCTACCCCTTGCCCAACGTACCAAGTCCCTTCTCACCCATGCCAAACCTGTACCTGTGATTCTGCCCTCCCTCAAATAACAATGTTTAACATACATACCCAACAACCTTAGATGCAGCGCCATTAACCCCAGCCCTCCCTGGCGTACCGGTAAACACACAACATCTCTCGACAACCAATCACAGCCTGAACCCCAAATATAGTGATACACACGCTTCAACAGACGCTTCTCATCACATGTTTCCAAGGGATATATACCTGCCACATGCCATAGCTTACTATACAGTTTCACATTCACCACAATACCACGCTGGTGCAGCGTCAAACCTCCTGTACGCAAACCCGCTAATCTATCCAAAACCCTATCTACAGCTTCTTTCGAATTCACCTTACGTGCCTCCAGGATATTTTCCATGTGAACAACCCCACATACCTTAAGTCTACTTACCAGGGACCAACCTTCACCCTGTTCGTATACCCCACCCACACCATCCCCCACCCTCAATAACATCGACTTGTCTCTATTAAGCGTCATCCCTGTTGCCATGCCAAAACTCTCCACCAACTCACTAACCCTAGGTAAATCCTCTGACCTTCTAAATAGCACTGTGGTGTCATCAACATATCCAACTATCCCCGGTTCCACAGACACCCCATCCCACACCATCCCTTCCCGTACGCCCCAACGCACAGCCCTATAGAACGGGTCCTGGAGTAATGCAAAGAGAAGCTGCGACACAGGGCATCCCTGCCTTAAGCCGCTTTCCATCCTAACAGGTTGACCTAATCTACCATTCACTTGTACCCTAACCGTTGCCTTCTCATACAACACCTTAGTCCAACTGACGACTTCCCTCCCAAACCCCTGCCATTGCATAAACTTCCACAACACCTCATGCTCCACACAGTCATACGCTGCATGCCAATCTAATGCTAAAACCCCACCCTTGATGTTTCCCCCACTTTCATCTATAAACCTATGTATAATCCCCTGCCCCACACACATCGAACGCCCAGGCACTCCATATTGGCCCTCGTCCAAAACGCTGGCAGAAACACCTTTCAACCTATTTCCCAACACTTTAGCAAAGATCTTGTAATTGCCACACATTAAGGTGATTGAACGGTAGTCATGCACACATTCACAAGACTTTTTTTTAGGGACCATGACCACTACACCCGTTCTCTGCTGTTCCCCCAACCTACCCCTGGTTTTCATGGCATTAAATAACTCCACTAAAAACTCACGCAAACACTCCCAGTTTTCCCTATAAAAATCACAAGGGATGCCATCAATACCAGGCGATTTACCCATGCTCATCCCGTCCACTGCCACCCTAATCTCCTCCTCACTTATAGGCCCACCCAAACTCAATCGATCCTTATGCACTAGATTACAGTTTACCCATTCGCCCATTGTGCCTAACGCCTCACAATTAACCCCCACACTTTTACCATTCTTCTCGTACCACGCATCCACATAACAACCCATGCCCTCTGTAGACGAAAACACCTGCCCCTGACGATATCCCACCAATTGCTCCTGAACCCGCAAATTCATCACCTCTGTTGCCCTACGACGTGTCCTCTGCTCCCGCAAGAGATACACCGACGGACGGTCCCCCCATAAGACCTCATCAAGGCCCCCTGCAACCCTTGCAGCATCAAGAATTGCTATTTTGAATATCCCTAATCCGTTGTTTCAAACCCTCAATCTCACCCATCGGATATGCACCCCCCCCCTTCCCATATAGCATTCTTGTAGTTGATCCTCAAGGTAATTTAAAATCCCATATTGAAACTGCCTCTCTTCCTTTCCCCTCTTCTGATAAAAATCCCTCACCTTTCCCTTACCGACCGAGTACCACCACCCAATGACATCAACCCCCCCCCCTTCCATCAGCCTACCACCTTTTCCAAGCACGCGCAAAAGATTCCCTCCCCTCCCCTGTTTTCAATAACCCAACATCCATCTTCCAGAAACCTTTGAAACGCTTCGGCAAACCCTCCCAATTTAAATCCACCAGAACCCCACGATGATCAGAAAAGGGTGGGAGGGGGGGAGAGAGGTAGGATATAAAAGGTAAGTGGCCCAACCACTTTGGTGCAATTTAAAAGTGTATGTGAAATAATAGAATATTCTTGAAGGGGTATACTAACCCATCAGAGTCACATAGATATAACAGATGTATAGGTACATGACTCTGAATTGGTAGTAGATATACAAGTTGCATTTTTTTTTTTTTTTTTTTTTTTTGCGATTGCATAACGAATATTTAAACGGGAAGACAAGGCGGTAATTGTCTGGACAATTCATGAAGAATTACTTGACTCGTTAGCTTCTTTCAAGGTGGTGTCCCGCAATAGTAATACTCGTTTAATACCCTTGTGATTTTAGTCCACAGATTTATCTCATTTGGGCATACCCAAAAATACTTCCCTGTTTTAATACTGCTTGTAGCTAGTTCTTGAATATCTGCACAAGGGGCGTGACACCAATTTCCACAAAAATGACAATGTATCCATGTGGAAGCCCGTTTGTTTGATTGATTGCAGACTACACAGAGCTTCATAATGATTTGAATGGTTGATTTACTGTAATTCTACTAGGAACCTCTTGAATACTCTATTAATAACCTCCTTAAATGAAGCTCTAGCTATTTGTATCTCTATTTCTAACTGTACTTGTATATTGGACAGCTTACTGGTGTATGTTCCTGATTTATATTTATTGTTTGTGTTTGATAAGGGCGCCTACAACCCCATCCGTTTACAGTCTGCTTTATTGTCCAACGAATCCGTTTGAAACCAGTCAAGGGTTCGGACCAGTAAAGGGTTCGGACCAGTCGAGGGTTCGGACCAGTCGAGGGTTCGGAACCAGTGTGTTCTGATCAGTGGGTCACTTATTTAAAACATACTGGTCGGTGATTTGGGCTAACACATGAAGGATCTACTGGAAATTATCTACCCGAGTAATATGTGATTTGATTGATGCAAAAGTATAACTTGCGTGTTGAAGAACCGGTGATTGCTGGCAGCTCCTACAGTGACAAACGGTCGAGCCTCAACCCTTGTTTATTAATCGCTGTATCTAGCTTTTCTAGGCTTTTTTCGTCTCCACCACAATAAATGCTATATTATCACTATAGTTGACTGGTGGAAATTTTGGAGGAAGGACGCTTTTTCTGTAGTAATAATTGCTTCTCGTTGTGTATATTGCGACCGCTGGTAACTACAGGTTATGTAAAATTCACAGTATACGTCTGGTATTTTAAGAAAAAAGAAACTAATGAAAGTCACTCCACTCCACTAAGTACCATTATAATACTGGTTAGTTGCTACTACAACACTGTATTCTGCTATTCACTGATATCACTAGATTATATGCGAGTACACTAGCAGGCCAGGAAGATTTTTAAAACAGCTGACCTCTGTGGTAAGTTTCTGGCGACTTCTGGCACCTGCCTCTATAGGCTTATCACTTCATTTACAAATTCACCTGTTTTCAAATGACACTTTAGCCTTTATCATCTATATACTAGGGAGCCACTGTAGTATACACTATACACTGTGTATACACAATGTTATCAGGGAGACTTTCTTTCCTCTGACAAAGAAAAGTTCTATTATTATTATTTTGCACACAGCACACAGGCCTATGATTCCTGTTGAGAAATGGCATTACCAGTTAAGTTTAAAGACTTATACTTAACTTAAAAGGACAACTCATCGCCTGCACAGCCACCCCTGCAGACGAGGTCTAGAAGCTGTCGAAACCATCTCAACATGGGCTGTCAAGAAATATAATTTGTAAGATTATAAATTACCCCTAGGGGGTGTTATGTCAGCATATTTCATTCACTGATGGCTGACAAAATACCTACTTGTGTGGACTCAATGGTCTGCATATCACCGGGGTTTATGATAAGTGACTAACTCACGACTTTATACTCAACTGCGCAGTCAATAGTAGTACATCACGAGTTAGAACACTTACCTGGGTATATGTATCTGACCCATAATTATGCCTGGATATCCGTTGAGTTGATAGAAGAATAGTGTTCTTTGAAAAATGTCGCACTACACTCTGTTGGATCGCAACACTCGTTGTTACACTGTTCATCAACAATTGTTCACACAATATCACTAAGAAGTTGATCGCACTTCTCTGTAAGTGTTTATCGTGTTTTGTGAGACACTTTGTCCACACTAACGCACAGATCAGTGTTCTTTGTTGGTTATCCTGGCGTCAGTGTCACTCTCAGTAGAGTCAAAAGTAATCTGAAGACGCCACAGCGCCCCACGCCATTGCTCCCCTAGCACAAAAAAAAAGCTGACCTAGTACTTTTTGCTTCCTTGCCACTTCCTCGATGAAGCAAAGCAGAATGTTTGATTCTTGCTGTCTTAAGCATAGACAACAATGTCCACTATCTTTACTATGGTAATAAAGTGGGAGCAGGATTTTCCTTAATTTCCTGCTAAAGTAAGAGATGTACTGTCTCTTATAAAAATACACTTTGCAACACTGGACTGCAAGGAGCAGAGGTCATTTGACCACGCATACTCGTACAGCAACTGTGATCAATTACTCACTGTAGCAGTAAACAAGATATTTGCCCCTTCTGAGAGGGCTGGGCCCCTCAGGGCTGAAAGGGGCTGAAGGGGCTGAAGGGGCTGAAGGGGGCTGATACCCCCCTCCTGGAGAAAATTTCTCCACACTGGGGGGCGGCAGAGGTTCGCTGCAGGTGAACTATTCATCACTTAACATTAATTTGATTTTCTCACTCGCCACCACTGCTGTTTGTCTTTTCTGAACAGCTTTAGTCTGTGTGGTTTCTGGAGAATCACTAATTTTGTTTTCAACACTGTGTAATTCTAACGGTACTAGTTTATTTATTGTCCGCTTATTCACTACACCTTTGCTTAAAACATCAACTGTCCTGATGATTCCATTTGCATCAGGATATATGGTCACAATTTTTCCAAGTGGCCATTGGGACCTCGGACCATCATTGTCAATAATCACTATGTCACCAGGTCTTAAGGACTTATGATTTTCAGGAACACCAGCTCCATAGAAGTGTTCTCTCAATGAGGTGAGATAGTCTTCTCGCCAAATTTTCTCCCAACGTTCAATCACTTTATTAAGTTGTTTGAATTTACGTCTGAGATGCTCAGGTTCGAAATAAGTAGGATCCTCTATGATTTCTTTATCATTCATGGGAGGAACAGGTTCGAGCCTTCTGCCATGGAGTAAATGAGATGGACTTAACACTTCTAAATTGCCCAGATCATCTGTAACATAAGTCAGAGGTCTGTTGTTGACTCTATTTTCTATTTCAGTCACAACTGTACAGAATTCTTCTAAGTCGATTCTTTGACGATGAAGAGTCTTCCTTAAACAACGTTTTACAATGCCGATCATTCTTTCATAAAATCCGCCGTGTCATGGAGATTTAGGAGGAATGTATCTCCAACGACATCTGCGTTGATTCAGCATATGTTGTACTTCTGGTTGATCAAAGATCTTGCTTATATAAGCAGCACCAGCAACAAACTTCGTTGCATTATCTGAAATCATCAGTCTGGGACATGCCCTTCTGGCTGCAAACCTTCTGAATAATTTGATAAAGATTTCAGCAGACATGTCAGTGGCTACTTCTAGATGTACTGCTCTAGTTGTAGCACAAGTGAACAAACAGATGTACACCTTGATGGAAACTTTGTCAACTGTTTTGGTTAAAATTATTGGTCCAGTGTAATCTACACCTGTCACCTCAAATGGAGTGATATGACAAACTCTTTCAGAGGGATATGGAGGTGGACCTGGATACTGACATACTCGCATATCGTAGTGACGACAAGTAATACAGTCCTTTATTTGTTTTTTCACACTTTGTCAACCTTGAGGTATCCAGTAGGATTGTCGTATATGACAAAGTGTGTCAGCTACCCCACCATGTAACACGTTACTGTTGGCGTTTTGCACAATCAGTTTTGTTAGCCAATGATTCTTGGGGATCAATATTGGATGTATGGCTTCTTTAGGTAGTGAAGAATTATGAATTCTTCCTCGACATCTTATAATCTTTTCTGAGTCGAGATAAAGTCCTAAAGAATTAATCATGACAGGTTTCTTTGGGGATTTATCTTGTGTTTCTAGAAATTTATATTCTGTAGAGAAAACATCTTTCTGTATTAGTTTCACCCAGTATTTAATGGGTTCAAGACATTCATAATCAGGTTTTATTCCTTTAATGAATTCAAAGACAAGAGCTGTAACTCTTAAGAGTTTACCCAAAGATGAGTATTTAGATCCATCAATGACTCTTTCTGTTGTGTCTGCAGTATTTACACAACTTATTTCTGCTGTGTTCAAGCAGACTGTTTCTTCTGGCATAATGTGAGCTTTTTGCTGAGGCCAGTTATTTTCATTAGAGAGCCAGTTCGGTCCGTGGAGCCATAATTTATTATCCACAAATTTCTTGAGTGGGACACCACGTGACAACATGTCAGCTGGATTCTCTTGGGTAGAGACGTGGAGAAAGAGATAATCTCTCTGCATCTCTTTTATTTCTGCTACTCTGTTCTGTACATAGACCAACTTACTCTTATTATTTCTTAACCACTGGAGAACAATTTAATGACTGCAGACACGCACTGACACATAATAAACACATTAAAACGCTGGTAACTCCAGAAGCCGGGCCTAGTGTGTGACCTTGAGAAGTTCAGTGTGTTTATTACGACCAGCGGTGTACCACTCTCACCTATATTTACATCAACAAAAGTGTATTCTAAGTGATAAAGTGTACACTTGGTGTACTTGGTAACACTTGTCATACATAGTAACCCGTGTGTAAGTGAGATTGTTTAGGTACTGGTTCATCTATCTACAGCTGCACACTTATGCTTGCATGCATGTATAACATAGTAACGTGTGAGTTACCCAGGATGGACCAAGGAAGTCGACCAGAGTGATTTATCTCATTGTCATTGTAACATTACCTAGTGTTTTTTTTTTTTTTTTTTTTTTTTTTTTTTTTTTTTTTTTTTTTTTTTTTTTTTAGTAATACTGTTTACAATCTATGGTTGGGGTAAGAGGTTGTCTTCAGCATTCATTGTGATGTCTGCTATATTATTATTTCAGTGAGGTGGCAGTTGCCTGAAGTAACTCAAGTGGAAGTTATCATTGAATTTGAACCTCATGTTTAATGTGATGTATGTCAGAATTCTAATTTTATGCTCAATATTACCTACTTTGTCTCTCTCTCTCTCTCTCTCTCTCTTTTCATCTTTGTAATTTGTGATAAGGTGTAAGACCTCGCCTGTACCATCCATTATATCATTATATGTACCATATTATTAACACACAAACAAGAGGTCTCTGAGTGTGTTTTTGGTGGGGTGTGTGTCGTATTGAGTGGTGGTGGTCTGGGTTGAGTATGGTTGGAGGTGTTCATTGAACTTGAGCACTTGTGTCTTGTGATCTATTTTGGACTTCTGACTTTGTAGTGAATATTTGCTCTTGCATAAGCTATAAGGGAAAGATAAGCGAGGAATTCTTGTGTTGTGAGTCTTACACCAGATATCGTCACTGGCAAACATGGCAACTGTCATAGAGGAACCTATTTCTGCAGGTGATGGAAATGATGATAGCTTCCAGACCTTTAAAAGTAAACAAAAGAGAAAAAGTGAGAAAGGGCTAGAGCGTCGACGTAGTCAGACTCGCTTGACTCGTACACAATGTGATACTAAACGTCCTTGGTGCACAGAGGCTGCAAGAAGTCTTTCTTCAAAGGAAGAATGTGTTAAGCTGAACTTCCCTGACAACACCCCGCTGCCTGCTAAGTGTGCATAGCTAATGGAAGCTGTAAACAAGCATCCTAACTCAAGGATCCAATTTAGGAAAAACACACACAACTTTGTGTTTGTGGAACAGAATAAAGAGCTGATCAGTGATCTACTTAGTACACCTTATGGGGATATTAAGCTACTCCGACCTCCATCAGACACTCACCACTTTAAAAAATGGGTCAGTATCATAATCTTTGGATACCCTCTCTGCATGGACCCATCCCATCTGACTCTAAGTGAGCATATCATCAAGCCTAAAAGACTTAAAGGAAAATCCCAAATTATTGCTAGTTGGGTGGGTCCTGTGCCCCTCCCCCGGAATATCTGGGTGCATGGTTTACGTTTCCTAAACATCGAAGTGTACCTACCCCCTAAACGTAGGTGTTACAAATGCCAGCACTATGGTCATGTTGCAGTAGACTGTGGAATACTACATTCTTGGTGTGGTAAGTGTGCTGGGAAACATTCCACTAAAGAATGCACAGTAGGCCCTGACAGCCAAAAATTTAAGTGTATTAACTGTAAAGAAGTTGGGGTTACAATTTCCCACAAGGACTGCAGTCAGAACCCAAACAACCTTCGATGTAAACCTGATAACAGTCCTTTAATGGTAACTGAGGATGGGGCCATCCAGTCTACCACAGCCAGATCTGAGACTGAACCTCTGCAAAGTGTGCAAGAAACCCACCTCACTGCAAAGGATTCTGGTGATACCAGAATGCCATCACACACACCAGCTGTGGAGGAGCTAGCCATCCCTGCTAGCACATATGGAACTACTGGTCTGCCACTACAGATACCTATGGCTACACCTGAATATGGGGATGAGTTTGTCATTTCTCCCAATACACACAACTACAACAGTCAGACGGACACCACACACGTAACCTCCCTGGAAATTGGAGATGAGTCAGATGCACAGGACCTACCTGCAATGAATGATGAAACAGAGAACACTAATGTAACTATGGTACCTGTTAAGGTGATAGGCGTTAAAGAAAGCACTAACCCAGAAGTGCCATCCTCCGGAGAGGCATTGGATTCGCCTGACCTTCCTCATATTATAACAAATTTCCAGAAAAAAATTGAGCATCTTGAACAGATCCTGACAAGTTTAATAAATATATGTAATCAGGATGATGCTCTTGAGCATGGTGATGATGTCAAAAGTGCAGCAATCCCCGTTCAGCTTCCAGCAATTTGTAAGAAAGAAGCCCATGACTCTTGCCTTCAAGACTTGCCTTGGAACTGGCTGCCAATATGCCGAAAAATGCTTAAAAATAAAGGTCCTGAAGATAAAGACGTACAAACTATGCTATTTGCTCTTAAGTGCCTGCACACTGTAGTCAAAGCATAATAGTTTTACCATCTTATGAGCAAGATATTGTAATAACTCACTACAATGGATACATTACAAATCTTTTCATGGAACATTGCTTCCATCAGGAAGCGGTTGCCTGACTTACATCATATTAGTGCAACCAAGAATATTGATGTCATCTGTTTGCAGGAATGTAGATTGAAAGATGGAGCACCTCCACCAAACTTGCCTGGATATGCAGCTTATAACCTAAGGTCAACCAACTGTTGTGTGATGTATGTCAGAAAGAGCTTGCCACATTCACTCATTTCCTTGCAGAGTCGAGTTAACATGCAGTATCATGGTGTCAAAGTATATGCAGGCGATTTTTCCATAAACATTTTTTAATCTCTATGCCCCAGCGAACCAGCTTCGACCTGATGCTTTACCAGATCGCATCAATAGTGAACCTACCATCATTCTTGGAGATTTTAATGCCAGACATAAGAATATTGGTGGGTCTATAACAAACACCAGTGGAACTAAACTAGTGAGATTGCTAAATGAGCATGATAATGTTCGAATTGTGGGCACTACTGAGCCTACTCACATATATGGTGGCATACTAGATCTGTGTCTTGGATTTAATACATCATATACGATGCATGACTCTGTAATAGTTGATGATCTTCTATCTGATCACTTCCCAAGACTAACAACTGTCAATCTTGATCACATCTCCAGCAATCAAGGAGCTAAATACAGAAGGAGGAAACTTATTCTCAAACCAGAACACAGAGACAACTTTATTAACCACTTGGATCAATGGTATAAGAATTACGAGCCCATTGGCACACAAAAATTTAATGATGATTTAATTACCACTATTGAGAGTGTTCTCACAGATCAAGTGGGCAGGAATAGGAAACAAAAACCCTCCACTATAAATAACAATAAAAACCAATGTAAATACTATAATGATCCACAGCTGCACAATCTAACACATGCAGCTAGGAGGATTGGTAAAGCATACCGTGAATGTAGAACCCCAGACCTGCTCAGAACGTTCCAAGCTGCACTAACAAATGCAAGGAATAGAAAGGAAGAACTTAGGCAACAGGAATGGGAACAGTTTGTTAGTGGATTAAATAGGTCCACCCCTTTGAGTTTGGCTTGGAAAGGTATAAATAAAATAACCAGGAAAAAGACTGGCAATGTTGCTCATCCCTTTCTTCTTGAAAAAGCAAATGACCTCATAAATGACTGGTCCAAAACATCCAGGCATGAAAGCCTTCCATCTCATATTAGAAAAAATTTAGAGAGTACTTCTGAAGAAATGTTGAAACTGATTAATTTTATGAGCCAAAATATTGATGAGAGTGATTGCCTCTTTAACGAGTATGAATTAGATAATGCATTAACCAAAGGTCGATCAACTGCTCCTGGAGAGGATGGTATAACCTATGATATTCTCAGAACTCTAAGGCACGTGCCTGATAACCCTTTGTTGGCACTGTATAATCTCAGTTACATTGAGGGCGTTCTTCCTACTTCCTGGACCAATAGTCTCATTGTGCCTATCCCTAAGCCCCAACAGCCTGATACATTTAGGCCGATCTCCTTAACTAGTTGTCTTTGTAAAACTTTTGAAAGAATGATGCTTAACAGACTGTACTACAGAATCAGACATCAACTTTCCCCCTACCTCTATGGGTTCATGAAAGGTAAAAGTGTGCAGAACTGTATTTCCACCTTTCTCACTGCACACACCTCTACTAGTTTTACCACTTTTCTTGATCTAAAATCTGCATTTGATATTGTGAACAGAACCGTTATACTACATGAACTAGCCAAAATGAATATTGGTGGTAGCTTACTCTGCTGGATAATAGGATACCTGTCAAATAGAGTATCCTCTGTCCTTTACCAAGGCTTCAGAAGTGATTCTAAAGAAATGTCTTTAGGTAAACCGCAGGGAGGAGTTCTTAGTCCCATGCTATTTAATATTCTGATTAATGCTCTCCTAAATGCTCTACCTGCCTCACCTAAACATATAGCTATAAGCTATGCTGATGATATCATGATCCATACAACAGGGCATAAGAAGATGAATACCATTCTTAATGAAGTTCAAGCAATTTGTAATCGACTAGGCCTCATAATATCTTCCTCTAAAACTAAGATATTAACAAGCAAACGACATCCCCCCACCCATCTATTTGCAGGGTGAAATCATTAGCTACGTTAAAACTTACAGATATCTTGGTGTAGATGTACCCTTTAACAAATCCACTATACCACAACTAAACAAGAAATGTAAAGCTAGGCTAAATGCTCTCAAAGCTGTTGCTGGCTACAATCCCAACTATGGTGCAAATGTGAGAATCGTGAGAATGATGTACATAGCCTATGTTAGGTCCTTAATTGATTATGCTGCTCCCATGTTGATATTAGCTAGAGAAAGTTCTCTCCGACCCTTGGAGTTAATGCAAAATGAAGCTCTCAGGATTATTCTTGGCAGTCCCAGATCTACAAAAGTTCTTAACATGAGGAAGGAGCTTGGTATTTCTAGTATCAGTGATAGGATTGTTGAAATTAACACTGTACTCGGTATTAGAATGTTGAGAAACGAACCAGACACTGTCACAGTGAATCTTACCAAGTGTCTAGAGGTAAATACACACAGATCTAAATGGATTGTGAAAACGTGCAATTGCATTAAGTTTTATAACCTGCATGAACTGTATCACTGTAGGCAACAAGAGCATTTCACCCCTCCATGGAAGATGTATTCATTTAATATCACATACCTACAAGTCCCTCCCAAGAAGCTCATTGCTAGTAATCCCTTCCTTAAATCTCTTGTTAGAGCAACTGCTCAAGAAGAAATTTCTCACCTAGCTGGTAGTAACAAATTATCACAAGTTATATACACTGATGGATCTAAACAGGAGTCTTCTGGCAGGGCTGCATCTGCTCTTGTTGCCACCTCCCTAGTTAAGAACGATAATAAATTTGTTGAGTTAGGCATAAGAATTAACAACTGGGCATCTACACTGCAAACTGAATTGTTTGCAATCCTAATGGCGCTAAAGCTAACCTATGACACTGAGCTTGACTCTATCATCATTACTGATTCTATGTCATCACTGAAGGCTCTTGGCTCATATAATGACTCCAACAACATGCTCATTGGGGAAGCCAGGTATAGATACTCAAAAATTAGGGACAAAGGAATTAATGTACAATTGCTATGGATCCCATCACACATTGGATTACTCCTTCATGATAAAGTTGATATGTTAGCCAAGAAGAGTATCGAGAAGGAGAATGTAGAATATAACTTTGGTATAACTGTGTCTAGCATTAGGAATAATATTAGGAGAGAAGTAAATAATGAAAGTGATTGTTATAGGAATGCAGTTAGAAGCCTGAGTAGATCTATAACCCACTATGATAACATGAACGTAGATAAGTATGTTTATGGAGCAACTTGCAATGTGAACAGACTGACTGATGTTGTAGTGACCAGGCTTAGGCTTGGTTACAAGTACTTCTGGCAGTTTGGGAGACACACAGATGATGATCAAACTAAATGTAAATTATGTGATCAGGCATATGGTCACTCTCTTGAACACTATGTGCTTAATTGTCCACTTATTGAGGAATACAGAGACAGACAGTATAATAACCTATGTGACATGTCAAGATATCTTATTAATGAAAATAAGATACCAGATATACTAAGCAAATTTCCTAAATTTGCTTGTAACACATAAGTGAACTATAGATATGTAGATATAAATCCATATGTATTCCTGTTAACCCTTTGGGGCCTAGTTCCTAGGCCTTTTGTGTATCCATATGCTCTCGCGCTACCGTCCACAGGATGGATATGGGGTGCACAATAAACTAGCCACTTCGGTGGCAAAATCTAAAATCTAATCTGGAGAACTGCCTCATTATCACTCCAGATCACGGTTTTTTCAATAGTGAGATGATCAAGTACTTTGTTGAGATAGACAGCTAATTTTGTACCTACATAGAGTGCTGTCAGTTCCAATTGTGGTACTGTTCTGACCTTCAAGGGTGCGACCCTGGCCTTTGAAGTAATTAGTGTACTTCCTTCAGCATTACCCATGTAAGCTACAGCGCCATAACCTCTGGTTGACGCATCACAGAACACATGTAATGTGTAATTGTTTCCCTCTTGACCTATTTATCTGGGAAATTTAATTTGATGAAGTTGCTTAAACTCCCTGGATATTTCATCTCATGCTTGACTCATTTCTAGAGGCAATTTCTCATCCCATCCAATTTTGAGCGTCCATGCATCTTGCATAAGCATTTTACCCTTTATGGTAATTGGTGAGACGAGTCCTAGAGGATCAAAACATTGTGATACCTCTGACAGTAAACTACGTTTAGTGAGTGTACTGCATGATTTATGGTTTATCCTTTTGAGACTCAAAGTATCTTCCAGTGTGTTCCAATCAAGTCCCAGCATATTGTTGCAATCAGGAATTTCAGTTTCAGGGAAATCTTCTTTGATAAGTTCCCTTAATTGCTTTGAATTAGTATTCCACATCCTTAGAGGCATATTTGCTTCTTTCATCTCCTTGTTAGCTTCTCTGTATAAGGATTTCAAATCCTCCTCTTTATTCACAGCACCTTGAAGATTGTCCACATAGAAACTTTTCTTTAAGATTTCTTTGAAGGGACTTTCAGATTTCTTCAAATGTGTATTTAGAGTAGCTTCTAGTAAGAATGGAGAGGATGTTGCACCAAATAATACTGATTTGAAACGATAAGTTTTCACAGGACTTTGAGGATCATGTGGATTTTCAGGCCACAAGAATCGAGTATAATCTCTATCTATTTCTTGTAGTCCTACTCTTAAGAAAGCTTTGGAAATATCAGCCGTGTAGGCATATGGGTTTGTGCGAAATTTCATAAGCACGTCTCCAAGCTTCTCAGTTAGTGAAGGTCCGGTCATCAGACAGTCATTAAGACTTGCTACATCTTTATTTGCACGTGCGCTGCAATTATATACAACACGTAGTGGAGTGGTTTCAGAATCTTTTCTGACTCCATGGTGCGGGAGATAATGAGCTTCTGTCTTCAACTTATCTTCGACTATTTCCTCAATGAATTTATTGTCCAACTGTTCTTGTATGATATTATCATAAACAGTCAGTAGCTCTGGATTCTTCCTGAGCTCATGTATTTGTGCTTTCATTTGTCCGAAAGCCATGCGATAATTGCTAGGCAGATGTGGTGGATTTAATTTTCATGGTAACCTAACCCAATACTGTCCATCTTCATATTTGACAGTGTCCAAATATTGGTTATAAGTCTGAGACTCTTGTGGGCTTGGTTTATTTACATCAATACCTATCGCATCTAAATCCCACAACTTATCAACTGGTTCATTCATTTCTTCCAGTAATGATAATTTTTGCTGTGGTACATGATCAGCAGTTATTCTCGTAACTAGTACATTTTCCACTGAATCAATATCAGCTTCTTTCCCACTTTGAGAGGGAATGGGACCACATATCATGTGGCCTCCTGCTGTTTTCAGCAAGTGAACATCATGTTTACTTACTATATTTTGCACAAAACAGTGATAATAATCACTTCCAATGATTACATCAATTGGACTAATTGTGCCCGTCTGTATGTCAGAACAGGCTAACTTGACCTTAGCTGCTTTCAGTGCTGCAACTGTTTCTTTTAATCCCTGGATCTGCACAGACTTAGGCAAATCATCTACTACCACAGCTTCTACTGTCTTTTTCCTGTTTCCTAGACCAACAGTGATTCTGGCTAGGTCATATGTCTGTTTACCAGAATTGTGGAAAAAACCAGCTATATCTAACTGTATTTTGGCATAGGGTTGTTTATTCAGTTTCTGCAACACTGATCTTCTTATGAAGGACCTTTGTGAGCCTTGATCAAATAGTGTTAGCACATTGGTTTTGTGTAATTTATTAGATAACTCAATTCGAGCTATCGGGAGAGCAGTTGCTTTAAACTTATCTCTCACATTTAATGATGTTGCTTGTTGACTTCCTGATTCTGTGGAAGTCTGCTGCTGTTCAGCAAAAGTATTTGGGCATAATGCAGTATGATGCATACCCTTGCATTTAAAACACTTCTTCAGTGAGCATTTACCTCCCTTGTGTTCACCTAAACACTTGATGCACCTTTTCAGCTGATGAACACGTTGTTTACGTGCCTCCATTGATGTGTATTGAATACAATACTGTGTCCAATGTGTTCCATCACAAAGTACACATTTTGGAGTACGTTTATGTGTGACAGTTTGTTTACTGTCTGTTGTATTCACAACTTGATAAATGCCTATATGGGATTTCCCATTATGTGGTTTAGTGGGAGCAGGTATACTCTTTTTATACTGAGTTGAAGGTTTGTTATCCACGGGATTTGTGGATTTTTCATCTTGTCTCGTTGCTTGCATGCATGAAACTATTGTTTGTAAACCATTGCTAATTTCTTCACAAGTGAAATAGCGTTTATTGAACATAATATTTAATCGTTCAATAGTTTGTGGTAACAACTTATCTTGTACAATACCACTGATAAACCAATCACATTGTCTTAGGTCATATTTAGCACCTAGAGATCTGAGACTATTGTCTAATGTGATTCTAAATGCTTGTAAGTCTGGAAAACAATGTTTGGGTGGCTTCAAGCTTGATATTAAGACTGCATGTCTAACTCTGGCCTTGTCAGCATCAAAGTAATTGTCTGCTAAGACACGTAAGGCTATTTGATAATTGCCTTTAACCACCAGAAATGACTTAATCAGTTCATAGGGTTCTCCCTTCACAAGACATTTAAGGTAATTGAACTTAGCAATCTCATCTATGTCAGTTCGTGAATTTACTATGGATTGAAAACCACTAATGAATTCTTCATAATTATGACCTTGGAAAATAGGTAATGATAATGTAGGTAAGCTTGGTAATGGGACACTTGTTGTTGTTACAGGTGTAACAGGTGTTTGACCACTAGTTACAGTAGGTCTCTGTGACAGAGTTTTGCGGCAGATAGCCTGTACTCCTGTCCACCGTAATTGTTGATTACTAAATGTATCCAAAACATTTTTAATTTCATCCTCAGATGGATCTGATTCAAGAAATTTATTTTCATAATGTGTATAGTCTGAATTAATTATTTCCATACGTTGTGTAAATAATTCAAACTTGACCTCAAGATCATCAAAATCTATGTTTGTATCTTGAGTTAATCCTATACAGACTGAAATTAGATTTTCTAATTGTGTAATCTTAGTCTGTAAAGACTGAAACTGAGTTTTCAAACAAGCCATTTTAATGGTATACTGAAAATTCTAGCACCACACTTAGAGTGTTTAAAAAACACTGTACTGCTATAAACAGCTGAGTTTTTGTTATGCTTAAGTCAGCAATAATCGAGTCAGACACTACTGACCCACTAAGCTTAACCTCAGGGTCAATGACCATGAAGGGTACACAGTACATGTGGCTGGTGTTTATGGCTTGAGTTTGCTGTGTCAGCCTGACCATGATGATTAATCGTAAATAACGATGTTATACACTTCATTCACTATACACTATAAATGTCACTGTATAACTATAAATCACACGTGAATATTACTTACACATATATAAATGTCACTGTTAATATATATTTGAAAGCTTACACTTTATATATAAGTTCCTTTAATATAACAGGTAGATCTATAAGAAACAAACTTTAACACAATCTTGTCTCTTAATTTCTGTCTATAAACATTATAAACACTATGTATATATATACTCAGACAAACTGAACATCACTTGGGTTGTTGTTGTCTTGGTCAGCAATTTTCGCGATTGGAGCAGTGGGTGCCGGGTACCATCCCGCGTTTTCTTGTTGGGTGAGTCACCCAGCTTCCGTTTTCTTTGGGTGAACGCTGGGTGAGCACCCGTTTTCTTTTGGCTGCCCATTCTCTGTGATTGAGTCTGGAGAGACTCATTTATACTGATTTATATTGTAAAACACTAGTTTTACAGCTTTTTTCGAAGGACCTTGGCTCGTAGGTTATTTGTACACTGTAGTACAACATATTTGGACCACAGTGTGGCCTTTATCCGGTTCGAGCACGACCAATTATGTTGAGAAATGGCATTACCAGTTAAGTTTAAAGACTTATACTTAACTTAAAAGGACAACTCATTGCCTGCACAGCCGCCCCTGCAGACGAGGTCTAGAAGCTGTCGAAACCATCTCAACATGGGCTGTCAAGAAATATAATTTGTAAGATTATAAATTACCCCTAGGGGGTGTTATGTCAGCATATTTCATTCACTGATGGCTGACAAAATACCTACTTGTGTGGACACAATGGTCCGCATATCACCGGGGTTTATGATAAGTGACTAACTCACGACTTTATACTCAACTGCGCAGTCAATAGTAGTACATCACGAGTTAGAACACTTACCTGGGTATATGTATCTGACCCGTAATTACGCCCGGATATCCATTGAGTTGATTGAAGAATAGTGTTCTTTGAAGAATGTCGCACTACACTCTGTTGGATCGCAACACTCGTTGTTACACTGTTCATCAACAATTGTTCACACAATATCACTAAGAAGTTGATCACACTTCTCTGTAAGAGTTTATCGTGTTTTGTGAGACACTTTGTCCACACTAACGCACAGATCAGTGTTCTTTGTTGGTTATCCTGGTGTCAGTGTCACTCTCAGTAGAGTCAAAATTATTCTGAAGATGCCACAGCGCCCCATGCCGTTGCTCCCCTAGCACAAAAAAAACTGACTTAGTACTTTTTGCTTCCTTGCCACTTCCTCGATGAAGCAAAGCAGAATGTTTGATTCTTGCTGTCTTAAGCATAGACAACAATGTCCACTATCTTTACTGTGGTAATAAAGTGGGAGCAGGATTTTCCTTAATTGTTCTTCTAAAGTAAGAGATGTACTGTCTCTTATAAAAATACACTTTGCAACACTGGACTGCAAGGAGCAGAGGTCATTTGACCACGCATACTCGTACAGCATCTGTGATCAATTACTCACTGTAGCAGTAAACAAGATATTTGCCCCTTCTGAGAGGGCTGGGCCCCTCAGGGCTGAAAGGGGCTGAAGGGGCTGAAGGGGCTGAAGGGGGCTGATACCCCCCTCCTGGGGAAAATTTCTCTACAATTCCCCTATGGCAGTAAACTCTGCTAGGTAGTGCACACTAATTCTCCTTTTATGACTCAGTATATAATGTTTTCCGCCCAAGATTGATTCCAGGCGCTAGGGGGATGTATCGTATAAGATTGATGGCACAAATTAAAGTTCTAGCACGTAAGAGCGACCTTGAAAACACGAGAAAACCCGGAGCACAACGAGGCACGCTGACACGCCGACAGGGGACACCTTGTGTCATTATCTACTGGAATGCTATAAAATTAATGAGTTCAGAAATGTTCAAGATATTTTATTTATTGATTTTATTTATTTATTTATTAATTTGAACATGATACAGAGAAGTACAGAAGAATACAGTTAAATGCAGCATGCCAAAGCCACTTGAATGCATAGTATTATGGGCAGGCTTAAAATTAACTTAAGATTAACTAAGCAATGAAGTATTCAGTGGTGAAACATTATTGTAAACAGATAACAAAACTGTTGTCCAGAGGGCTGAGGAAGGGTTGTTGAGGTGGTTCGGACATGTAGAGAGAATGGAGAGAAACAGAATGACTTCAAAAGTGTATCAGTCTGTAGTGGAAGGAAGGCGGGGTAGGGGTCGGCCTAGGAAAGGTTGGAGGGAGGGGGTAAAGGAGGTTTTGTGTGCGAGGGGCTTGGACTTCCAGTAGGCATGCGTGAGCGTGTTTGATAGGAGTGTATGGAGACAAATGGTTTTTAATACTTGACGTGCTGTTGGAGTGTGAGCAAAGTAACATTTATGAAGGGGTTCAGGGAAACCGGCAGGCCGGACTTGAGTCCTGGAGATGGGAAGTACAGTGCCTGCACTCTGAAGGAGGGGTGTTAATGTTGCAGTTTAAAAACTGTAGTGTAAAGCACCCTTCTGGCAAGACAGTGATGGAGTGAATGATGGTGAAAGTTTTTCTTTTTCGGGGCACCCTGCCTTGGTGGGAATAGGCCAGTGTGATAATAATAATAGTAATAACAATTAAGCGCAAATGAGTATTACAAAAACAGGTCGTATGGTTGCTGGCATTACCTGGAGTTTACCTGGAGAGAGTTCCGGGGGTCAACGCCCCCGCGGCCCGGTCTGTGACCAGGCCTCCTGGTGGATCAGAGCCTGATCAACCAGGCTGTTGCTGCTGGCTGCATGCAAACCAACGTACGAGCCACAGCCCGGCTGGTCAGGAACCGACTTTAGGTGCTTGTCCAGTGCCAGATTGAAGACTGCCAGGGGTCTGTTGGTAATCCCCCTTATGTATGCTGGGAGGCAGTTGAACAGTCTCGGGCCCCTGACACTTATTGTATGGTCTCTTAACGTGCTAGTGACACCCCTGCTTTTCATTGGCATTGCTGTACAATCAGTATTTATTTATTTATTTATTTATTTATTTATTTAATTTGAACATGATACAGAAAAGTACAAGGAATACAATTTTTAAAGTGTAACATGCCAAAGCCCCTTGTATGCAGAGCATTATGGGCAGGCTTAAAATTAACTTAAGATTAACTAAGCAATGATACATTCAATGGTACAAAAATGATTGTAAAACAGATAACAATTTAGTACAAATGAGTATTACAAAGACAGTTTATATGGTCATTTACTGTGTTGTTGTGTAATCAGTAGAATGGAGCATTCTGTTAGGTAATGAAGTTAAATAATAACAAAGTTTGATTGGGTCACAGGTTGACATTTATGAGATACAATAATGAGACATATATGAGATACAATTTATGAGATACAGTTATTCAGTATTTATTTAGTTGTGGGTGAGTAAGTGATTTTTGAGAAGAGACTTGAATTTATAAACAGTGTTTCTTTTATATTCACAGGTAATTAATACCAGATTTTAGGGCCTTTTATGTGCATTGAGTTTTTGCATAGCGTGTTATGGTCATGTGTTCTGTTGAGGTTGGTAAGGGAGATGTTTGAGGGGTCAGAGTTAAGTGTTCTATGTATGTAGTAGGTGCAGTAATAAGTATGGATGTTTTGTATTGTTAGTAGGTTTAGAGTTTTGAATATTGGTGGAGTGTGCTGCCTGTAGTGGGAATTTGTTATCATTCTGACTGCAGCCTTGTTGGGTAATTAGTGGTCTGAGATGGTTTATTGTTATTGAGCCCCATTCACAAATTCCATAGGTGAGATAGGGGTAAATAAGTGAGTGATATAGGGCCAGGAGGGCTGACTGTGGAACATAGTACCGTATCTTCGATAGTATGCCTACGGTCTTGGAAATTTTTTTGGAAATTTGTTGTATGTGTTTGAAATTTGAGTCTATTATCAAGGTGGATTCCTAGGAATTTTCCCTCTGTGAGTTTTGTGATAGGTGATCCATTTATCATTATGTTAAGAGACACATCTGCAGCTCTGTTACCAAACTGAATGTAGTAGGTTTTGTCAATGTTTAGAGTAAGTTTGTTGGTCCTCATCCAGGTTGATATTTTCTGTAATTCGGTATTTACAGTATTGGCTAGCATGACTGGGCTCGGGTGAGAGTAGACGTATGTAGTGTCATCTGCAAATAGTGTGGGTTTGAGTAGTTGCGATGCATTTGGTAGATGATTTATGTATATGAGAAAGAGAAGAGGGCCAAGGACACTTCCCTGTGGGACACCAACTGTAATTGGCTGTGCGGAAGAGTTTGCCCCATTTGTGTACACATATTGGCTTCTGTTGCTGAGGTATGACGTTAGGTAGTTGAGGGAATGCCCTCTTATACCATAGTGCGACAATTTTATGTGGAGCAAGTCGTGGTCAACTGTATCGAAAGCTTTACGTAAGTCAATGAAGATCCCCAGTGGGACTTCTTTTTTCTCCATTGCTGTATAAATATGTTGTAGCATGTGGATAATAGCATCATTAGTGTTTTTATTAGGCCTGAACCCAAATTGACAGGGGTTGAGTATGTTGTGGGAGATGAGGTAGGAATAGATATGCTTATGGATTAATTTTTCAAAGATTTTAGAGAGAGGGTGTAAGTTGGATATTGGCCTATAGTTATTCAAGTCTGTGTGGTTTCCTACTTTATGGATCGGGGTGACCCTTGCTATTTTGAGAACTGTAGGAAGTATTTTATCCAGTGTTATATTACAAACCATTCAGAAAAAATGCCGACTTTGCTCACTGTAAATAAAGCTAATATTTGTATTATAACTCATTGCAATTGTGATCAGGTGTAGACATGCGAATGGTTCATTACGTTTGTAACTTGTTCAGCTATCAAAACCTTGTAGCTCAGTCCCTGGACCCATTATGTACCTCTTTATTTTTTTTGACTACCACCCACAGGATGGATATGGGGTGCAAAATAAAGATATTGAACTGAACTGGAGTGAAGGCCAGTGACTGTGCTCCCCCCCTCCATAAGTGTTTTGAGTTGATGCAAGATTTCTGTCATTTCTTGCCAGCTTTTTTGTCTCCTGGCGCTAAAAAAACTCCATCTCTGGGGTGGTTTTGGCTCTCCCAAAACATCCTTAACTATGCACCAGCCTCGAGTCAGGATCTGGGGTTGATTATCTCTATTGATGAAACAAAGATACTCAACAGGCGTCCTCCTCGACAGAGATGCAGTTATCCAGCTCCAGCTGCATAATGGGTTGCGACTAGAATATGTAACCAGATGCAGCAGTTACTGTAATATTTTGATTATGTACCTCATACCTATCCTGTGGGTGGAAGTCAAATGAGATTACAGAGGAGTATACTACATCTGCATTTTGTTTGTCCTCCACAGTATTCAAGACCTTGTCATAATGGTCCAGTAGTTGGGATAGGCAGGAGTGATCTGCTTTAAACCCATGTTGTCCTGGGTTATAAAACTGATGGGTATCTAAGTGGCTAGCGAACTGCTTCTTAGAATTCTTTCAAAAACTTTTATGATGTGGGATGTTAAGTGCTTTACTGCCACCTTTGTGGAGTGGGGCTATGTCTGTTGTTTTCAGTGATTGTGGAATGACCTATGTCCATGCTCCTTCTCCATAGAATACTTAAGGCATGTGACAGGGGCTTTTTGCAGTTCTTGATGAACACACAGTTCCATGAGTCTGGACCCGGGGTAGAGTGCATGGGAATGTCATTTATTGCTTTTTCAAAGTCTAGTGGTGCTAGTTAATTAAAAAATTTCTGATATTACTCTAAGTTTTGAGTCTCAGCCAAAAAAAAATTCATTTAGGTTGTTGACCCTTAGTCTAATTAACAGCTCACTAAACGCTGACCCATGCTGGAACTTCAGTATCTCTCTTTCCAATCTTGTGTAAGCAGGGGTCCAATACCGGATGTTGTTTTTGCTCTAGATCTGGCATAAGAAGTACAGCCTCTCCTCACTTAACAATGGAATTCCATTCCTAAGACCACATAAGTAAACGAATTCGTCGCTAAGCGAGGAGCATACTATAATGGTAATGGTTTTGTCTCAACCATCTTTGGTATTGTTTTAACCCTTAAACTATCCAAATGCAGATCTAAGTTCACGTGCGTAGCACTCAGAACGTAGATCTACTTTTTTTTTTTTACGTTTGAAAGCATGCAAAATAAAACGTAGATCTTCGTTCGGAGCACTATGCACATGAACATAGATCTACGTTTAGACAGTTTAAGGGTTAATGTTATCTTTGCATCATTTATAACATTTCTGGCATATTTTTAAATGATTATAGAGTAGTGTACTATATATTGTAATAAACAGAATAGAGGAAATCAGCTCTAATATACATTATTTAGGTATGCACACTGGTCAGAGAGACCATTGTAAATCCAAGTCATTGGTAAATGAGTACGTCGCTAAGTGAGGAAAGGCTGTATATTTTTTGTTGTTGTTGTTTCAGTTATGGCTTTAAGTTCTTCCTGAGTTTCTTGTCTCCCATATGATTCCTTAAGCTTAAGTCCAATATTCGCTATTTCTCTGACCAGCTCCTTTCACATTTCAGATATACTGGCCCCTTTCAGATCTGTGACTCTTAGCTTTTGCCTGTATAAAGAGCATCTCTCTCTTTCAAGTTTACATCTTCTCTTTTCTTAAAGGAATGAGCAAACCTCAAGTGCCACAGAGTTAATTCTTTCTAGACAAAGGTTCAGATCCATGTCGTTTAGGATATCTTCCCAGCTTGTTTAATTTAGGACATGGTTAATTTGATCCCAGTGTATTTTAGTTATTGAAGCTAAATTTGGTGAAGGCACCCTCATGACTTATCTTATACTGGTCAGGAGCCGTGTATACCTGTCTGTACTTCTATTACGTTATGATCTGAGTGTACTGTCTTTGATACCTGGAGGGTTTTGGGGGTCAATGACCCCACAGTTAAGTCTGAGACCAGACCTCGATACTGTTATAATTTTTACCATTATTGATAAAGATGAGGTCAAGTGCATTTTCCAGTCTTGTTGGCTCCACCATTTGCTTGCTTAGGTGAATTTGCTGCAGAGATTTATTACCTTTTGTGAATTTTCATCCGAGCTGCCTCCTGGGGTTATCTCTGCTAAAACATTATTAGCTACACTCCTCCATTTCAGGTATCTTATGTTGAAATCACCCACCAGCAAGAAGTTTGGGGCAGGACAATAGTCAATTTTCAAAAGCTGTTCCTGGAATTGTTGGGAAGTGGCATCAGAAGACTTGTCCGAACCCTGGACTGGTCCGAACCCTTGACTGGTCCGAACCCTTGACTGGTTTCAAACGGTTTCGTTGGACAATAAAGCAGACTGTAAACGGATGGGGTTGTAGGTGCCCTTATAAACACAAACATTAAATATAAATCAGGAACGTAAGCTGTCCAATATACAAAAACAGTTAGAAACAGAAATACAAAGAGCTAGAGCTTCATTTAAGGAGGTTATTAATAGAATATTCAAGAGGTTGCTAGTAGAATTGCAGTAAATCAACCATTCAAATCATTATGAAGCTGTGTGTAGTCTGTGGTCAGTCAAACAAACGGGCTTCCACATGCATAAATTGTCATTTTTGTGGAAATTGGTGTCACGCCCCTTGTGCAGATATCCAACAACTAGCTACAAGCAGTATTAAAACAGGGAAGTGTTTTTGGGTATGCCCAAATGAGATAAATCTGTGGACTAAAATCACAAGGGTATTAAAAGAGGTCAACAACAAAGCTGCTTTCATAGAAAACCTGGAAGCTTTCTACAACAGATGGGAACATAAAAAGTCTGGGCTGAATGGTACTGCCCTTGATACTGGCCATGTAGTCAGAAACTGTAAGGCTGGAGATGATGTCCTGGTAGTCAGTAAATGTGGGGCTGATAGTGCTGTCCTGGGAGACAGTAATGGTGAAGCTGGAGGTGCTGTCCTGGGAGACAGTAATGGTGAAGCTGGAGGTGCTGTCCTGGGAGACAGTAATGGTGAAGCTGGAGATGCTGTCCTGGGAGACAGTAATGGTGAAGCTGGAGATGCTGTCCTGGGAGACAGTAATGGTGAAGCTGGAGATTTTGTCCAGGTAGTCGGGAATTATACGCAGGAAGGAATACATATAAATGACCTCATAGGGGACAGGAGCCATAGTAGGGAAACAAGTGTAGTCAAAGATAAGATAAAACCAATATTGCAAACTAGAAATACCGCAGGAAATAGCAAACAAGAGGACTCCACTAGCAATAGTGAGGATATATTACCAAAAACAACAGGTGGGAGCTCTATTGTTGGTGCTAGGGAGGATAGAAGTAAGACAGGGAAACATGCACCAACAGGGAATACAGTCACAGAAACCCAAGGTAAACGGAAACCAAGCCTGTGCACATACTATGCACTTGGTATCTGCTGGCATGGGAAATCTGGAAAAACAGATGGGACGTGCAACTATGACCACCCTAGAAAATGCCATGCCCATATGACAACAGGAAAATGCAAACTCCCTTCCTGTAAGCTTTTTCACCCTGAACTGTGTACCTCTTCAGTACAGGAAAGACTGTGCTATAACTTAAATTGCCAGGCATACCATCTAAAGGGGACAAAAAGATACAAAACATCCAGGCCATGGGAAAACCTGGGTAGCCACAGCCACTCAAGAGGGAGAGGTTTTTTAGTGCCAGGAAGGAAAAAAAACTGGCAGGAAATGGCAGAAATCGTACACCAAATCCAGTCATTCCTGGAGTGGAACCAGAGTCGATGGCCTCCACTCCAAACCAACAGATACAGATACTAATGCCGGAAAAAAAATGCCCCCTAGTACCAACAATACCACCAGTCCGATAACATTCTTCTTGGCAAATATACAGGGTCTAAAGCCAGCAACAAACAACAAAATACCTTTCATCCGTGGACTGCTTGCAGAGGCAAAGGCAATGTTCGCGGCTTTCACTGAGACCCACATAAAGGATCACTTGGACAACGAAATATGGATCCCAGGTTACAACCTATACAGATGTGACAGAGTGAACAGGCAAAAGGGGGGGGGTTATCCTGTACATTGCAAAGTCATTTGTTTGCACAGAACTGCTAAATGCCTCAAATGATGTAGTGGAAGTTTTAGCAGTAAAGGTCGAGAACCAAAACCTAGTCATTGTTGTAGTCTACAAGCCTCCGGATGCAACATCCCAGCAATTCCAGGAACTGCTGTTAAAAATTGACCACTGTCTGGAAAATCTTCCAGCTCCTGCACCCAACATCTTGCTCCTGGGGGATTTCAACTTAAGGCACCTAAAATGGAAGAATATAGCAAATAATATTGTTGCAGTAATAACACCAGAAGGCAGCTCTGATGAAAACTCACACTCATGTGAGCTTTCAAATCTCTGCACAAAATTCAATTTAAACCAGGAAATAATAGAGCCTACTAGACTGGAGAATACACTAGACCTCCTCTTCACTAACAATGATGATCTGATAAGAAATGTCACCATATCAAAAACAATATACTCAGATCACAACATAATTGAGGTTCAGTCATGTATGCGCGGAGCCCCAGACCGACATAATGAGATTAGTCACGAGGGAGCATTCACCATTTTCAACTTCAATAACAAAAACATAAAGTGGGACCAAGTAAACCAAGTCCTAACCGATATAAGCTGGGAAGATATACTAAGCAACACAGACCCCAACTTATGCCTAGAACAGATTAACTCGGTGGCACTCGATGTATGCACAAGGCTTATTCCTCTAAGAAAAAGGAGGAGTAGATGTAAAACAGAAAGAGACAGGCGCTCCCTTTACAGGCGACGGAAAAGAATAACAGAGCGGCTTAAAGAGGTCAATATATCTGAAATGCGTAGGGAGACACTGGTCAGAGAAATAGCAAGCATCGAACATAAGCTAAAAGAATCCTTTAGGAGTCAGGAATCGCGGGAAGAACTAAAAGCCATAATTGAAATCGAAACAAACCCAAAGTATTTCTTCTCCTATGCCAAATCAAAATCGAGAACAACGTCCAGTATTGGGCCCCTACTTAAACAAGATGGGTCCTACACAGATGACAGCAAGGAAATGAGTGAGCTACTCAAGTCCCAATATGACTCAGTTTTTAGCAAGCCGCTAACCAGACTGAGAGTCGAAGATCAAAATTAATTTTTTATGAGAGAGCCACAAAATTTGATTAACACAAGCCTATCCGATGTTATCCTGACGCCAAATGACTTCGAACAGGCGATAAATGACATGCCCATGCACTCTGCCCCAGGGCCAGACTCATGGAACTATGTGTTCATCAAGAACTGCAAGAAGCCCCTCTCACGAGCTTTTTCCATCCTATGGAGAGGGAGCATGGACACGGGGGTCGTCCCACAGTTACTAAAAACAACAGACATAGCCCCACTCCACAAAGGGGGCAGTAAAGCAACAGCAAAGAACTACAGACCAATAGCGCTAACATCCCATATCATAAAAATCTTTGAAAGGGTCCTAAGAAGCAAGATCACCACCCATCTAGAAACCCATCAGTTACACAACCCAGGGCAACATGGGTTTAGAACAGATCGCTCCTGTCTGTCTCAGCTATTGGATCACTACGACAAGGTCCTAAATGCACTAGAAGAAAAAAAGAATGCAGATGTAATATATACAGACTTTGCAAAAGCCTTCGACAAGTGTGACCATGGCGTAATAGCGCACAAAATGCGTGCTAAAGGAATAACAGGAAAAGTCGGTCGATGGATCTATAATTTCCTCACTAACAGAACACAGAGAGTAGTCGTCAACAGAGTAAATTCCGAGGCAGCTACGGTGAAAAGTTCTGTTCCACAAGGCACAGTACTCGCTCCCATCTTGTTCCTCATCCTCATATCCGACATAGACAAGGATGTCAGCCACAGCACCGTGTCTTCCTTTGCAGATGACACCCGAATCTGCATGACAGTGTCTTCCATTGCAGACACTGCAAAGCTCCAGGCGGACATCAACCAAATCTTTCAGTGGGCTGCAGAAAACAATATGAAGTTCAACGATGAGAAATTTCAATTACTCAGATATGGTAAACATGAGGAAATTAAATCTTCATCAGAGTACAAAACAAATTCTGGCCACAAAATAGACCGAAACACCAACGTCAAAGACCTGGGAGTGATCATGTCGGAGGATCTCACCTTCAAGGACCATAACATTGTATCAATCGCATCTGCTAGAAAAATGACAGGATGGATAATGAGAACCTTCAAAACTAGGGAGGCCAAGCCCATGATGACACTCTTCAGGTCACTTGTTCTATCTAGGCTGGAATATTGCTGCACACTAACAGCACCTTTCAAGGCAGGTGAAATTGCCGACCTAGAAAATGTACAGAGAACTTTCACGGCGCGCATAACGGAGATAAAACACCTCAATTATTGGGAGCGCTTGAGGTTCCTAAACCTGTATTCCCTGGAATGCAGGAGGGAGAGATACATGATTATATACACCTGGAAAATCCTAGAGGGACTAGTACCGAACTTGCGCACGAAAATCACTCACTACGAAAGCAAAAGACTTGGCAGACGATGCACCATCCCCCCAATGAAAAGCAGGGGTGTCACTAGCACGTTAAGAGACCATACAATAAGTGTCAGGGGCCCGAGACTGTTCAACTGCCTCCCAGCACACATAAGGGGGATTACCAACAGACCCCTGGCAGTCTTCAAGCTGGCACTGGACAAGCACCTAAAGTCAGTTCCTGATCAGCCGGGCTGTGGCTCGTAGGTTGGTTTGCGTGCAGCCAGCAGCAATAGCCTGGTTGATCAGGCTCTGATCCACCAGGAGGCCTGGTCACAGACCGGGCCGCGGGGGCGTTGACCCCCGGAACTCTCTCCAGGTAAACTCCAGGTAAAACTACAATGAAAAGGTTTTGGTTTTCAGTCTTACTGCCAAAACTTCAACTACATCTATACAGATGTGACAGAGTGAACAGGCAAAAAGGGGGGGAGGGGTTGGCCTGTATATCGCAGAGTCACTTGTTCGCACAGAACTGCTTAATGCCTCAAATCATATAGTGGAAGTTTTAGCAGTAAAGATCAAGAACCAAAACCTAGTTATTGTGGTAGTCTACAAGCCTTCAGATGCAATGTCCCAGCAGTTCCAGGAACAGCTGTCAAAAATTGACCACTACCTGGAAAATCTGTCAGTTCCTGCCCCAAACATCTTGTTCCTGGGGGATTTCAACTTGAGGCACCTAAAATGGAGGAATATAGCAAATAATGTTGTTGCAGTGATAACACCAGGAGGCAGCTCTGACGAGAACTCGCACACACACGAGCTTTTAAATCTCTGCACAAAATTCAACTTAAACCAGCAAATAATAGAGCCTACTAGACTGGAGAATACACTAGACCTGATCATCACTAAAAATGATGCTCTGATACGAAATGTCACCATATCAAAAAAATACACTCAGATCACAACATAATCGAGGTTCAGACATGTATGCGTGGAGCCCCAGACCGACAAAATGAGCTTAGTCACGAGGGAGCCTTCACCAAATTCAACTTCAATAACAAGAACATAAAGTGAGACCAAGTAAATAAAGTCCTAAACGATATAAGCTGGGAAGATAGACTAAGCAGCACAGACCCCAACTTATGCCTAAAACAGATTAACTCGGTTGCACTCGATGTATGCTCAAGGCTTATTCCTTCAAGAAAAAGCAGGAGTAGATGCAAAATAGAAAGAGACAGGCACTCCCTTTACAGGCGACGGAAAAGAATAACAGAGCGGCTGAAAGAGGCCAATATATCTGAAATGCGTAGGGTGTCATTGGTCAGAGAAATAGCAAACATCGAACTTAAGCTAAAGGAATCTTATAGGTGTCAGGAATCGCAGGAAGAACTAAAAGCCATAAATTAAATCGAAAGAAACCCAAAGTATTTATTTTCTTATGCCTGACCTGAACCTGAAACCAAATCAAAGTCGAGAACAACATCCAGTATTGGGCCTCTACTTAAACAAGATGGGTCCTACACAGATGACAGCAAGGAAATGAGTGAGCTACTCAAATCCCAATATGACTCAGTTTTTAGCAAGCCACTAACCAGACTGAGAATTTGGTTAACACAAGCCTATCTGATATTATCCTGACACCAAATGACTTCGAACAGGCGATAAATGACATGCCCATGCACTCTGCCCCAGGGCCAGACTCATGGAACTCCGTGTTCATCAAGAACTGCAAGAAGCCCGTATCATGAGCTTTTACCATCCTATGGAGAGGGAGCATGGACACGGGGGTCGTCCCACAGACATAGCCCCACTCCACAAAGGGGGCAGTAAAGCAATAGCAAAGAACTACAGACCGATAGCACTAACATCCCATATCATAAAAATCTTTGAAAGGGTCCTAAGAAGCAAGATCGCCACCCATCTAGATACCCATCAATTACACAACCCAGGGCAAAATGGGTTTAGAACAGGTCGCTACTGTCTGTCTCAGCTACTGGATCACTACGACTAGAAGAAAAAAAGAATGCAGATGTAATATGCAAAGTCTTTGCAAAAGCCTTCGACAAGTGTGACCATAGCATAATAGCTCACAAAATGCGTGCTAAAGAAATACAGGAAAAGTTGGTAGATGGATCTATAATTTCCTCAAAAACAGAACACAAAGAGTAGTAGTCAACAGAGTAAAGTCCAAGGCAGCTATGGTGAAAAGCTCTGTTCCACAAGGCACAGTACTCGCTCCCATCTTGTTCCTCATCCTCATATCTGACATAGACAAGGATGTCAGCCACAACACCGTGTCTTCCTTTGCAGATGACACCCGAATCTGCATGACAGTGTCTTCCATTGCAGACACTGCAAGGCTCCAGGCGGACATCAACCAAATCTTTCAGTGGGCTGCAGAAAACAATATGAAGTTCAACAATGAGAAATTTCAATTACTCCGATATGGTAAACATGAGAAAATTAAAACATCATCAAAGTACAAAACAAATTCCTTCCACAAAATATAGCGAAAAACAAACGTCAAAGACCTGGGAGTGATCATGTCGGAGGATTTCACCTTCAGGGACCATAACATTGTATCAATCGCATCTGCTAGAAAAATGACAGGATGGATAACGAGAACCTTCAAAACTAGGGATGCCAAGCCCATGATGACGCTCTTCAGGTCGCTTGTTCTATCTAGGCTGGAATATTGCTGCACATTAACAGCACCTTTCAAGGCAGGTGAAATTGCTGACCTAGAAAATGTACAGAGAACCTTCATGGCACGGATAATGGAGATAAAACACCTCAATTACTGGGAGCGCTTGAATTTCCTGAACCTGTACTCCCTGGAATGCAGGCGGGAGAGATACATGATTATATACACCTGGAAAATCCTAGAGGGACTAATACCGAACTTGCACACGAAAATTACTCACAACGAAAGCAAAAGACTCGGCAAACGATGCAACATCCCCCAATGAAAAGCAGGGGTGTCACTAGCACGTTAAGAGACAATACAAAAAGTGTTAGGGGCCCGAGACTGTTCAACTGCCCCCCCCAGCATACATAAGGGAGATTACAACAGACCCCTGGTTGTCTTCAAGCAGGCACTGGACAAACACCTAAAGTCGGTACCTGACCAGCCGGGCTGTGACTCGTACGTTGGATTGCGTGCAGCCAGCAGTAACAGCCTGGTTCTTCTTCTTCTGTTGGGGTTTCAGGGCCACTGACAGCATCCACCGTATCGAGACCGGCCGTCCAGTGCTAGGAGAGGGAATATCGACCATAGTTGAAGAATGTCTTGACTAATATCGTATGTCTCTGATACGTCCTAAAGCCAGCAGGAAGGAGCAGGTACAAGCCAATATCTCCTGACGGTCCAGAGGGCGAAACCCCTCCCTATTGAGGAGGACAGGTAGAGTGAAAGTGTGCACCCCAAGTGTGCGCAAGGCCGCATGGAGAGTAGTCCGTGCAGTGATAACATGGGCACCACAGTAGGAAGTGTTCCACCGTCTCAGGCTGTGAGGGACACCCCTGGCAGTACGGAGAGTCCGTCATCCGAAGGCGATATAGATGAGCCACCAGTCGCGAGTGCCCAACTCGAAGGCGAGTCAGTACAATGTCCACCGAGCGGTTGGGATGGCGAGCCCAAGGGCAGGGGCCATTAAAAGTTCGGACAGAGCCCAACGCCGAAGAAGAGAGGGAGTGTGCAAGGCCCTCTTGCCACTGATGACGGATTCCCTTCCAGACAGCCCTTGTGAAATCACTATGGCCCAGGGCAAGAGGGGTAACAGTAGGAAGTGTGTGCGCGAGGGAGGCCGCTCGATCTGCCACTTCATTTCCCCAGATTCCAACATGGGCGGGAACCCACTGAAGGGAGATGCTCCAACCTGGGCTCCGCAAGAAGCGAAGGAGGAGAGATTGTGTCTGTCGAACGAGGATGCACAGTGATCGTGGATGGGCAGAGCACAAAAGTGCCAGGGAAGATTGGGAATCAGAGAAGAGGACCAGTGGTTGTGGGGGAATGTGATCTAGGACGAAAGCCAGAACCTGGTGAATGGCGAAGAGCTCCCCTGCCAGAACAGAATGAGCAGGGTCCAACCGCCATGTTTGACACAGGGAGAGATTAGCGAAGAAGGCCGCAGATGATGTAGAAGGGGGGGAGGACCGTGCCGAGCCATCCGTGTAGATGGAGAATGAAGAGCCATATGTAACAGAGCGAAACTCATCAAACAGAAATGCAACTAACTGAGGGGGTTCCCTGTTCCTGTAATGCCAATCCAGGTGGATGTATCGTGTCAGGTCCAGCCAGGGGGGGTGCCGGAGAGTGGAGAGGGGAGGGAGTCACCACAAGTGCAGGAAGAGTAAGGCAGGTCAGAGAACGCTGGGTCCTGGCTACAAAGGAAGGCTGAACCAAACGTGGGGGGACAGAAGAGGCGACAGAGGTGAGTACAAGGCAGAGAGGCCATATGATGGAGTCGTAAACAGTTCCTCGCTGTCCTCACCGACGAGAGACTATCCCCGACTCTGCCTCCAAGGGGTGGAAGGGAATGCCCCCAGCATATTACGAATGGCTGAATTCTGGAGAATGTCTAAGCGATGAAGAGAGGAGGAAGAAGCCGAGCCATACACCTCACTCGCATAAGTGAGCTTGCTGCGAACCATAGCTATATAGAACTTATGGAGAAGGTCTCGATCTGCCCCCCACTTGGTGCCAGAGATCTGGCGCATAAGTGCAATGCGACGTGCACACGAGAGGTGGAGGGCTGCTATGTGTTTCTTCCATGTCAAGAATGGTGCATCTAAGGTGACTCCCAACCAACGATGAGAAGAGACCAAAGGGATTGGCGTCTGATTCAATGAGACTGATGGAAGAGTGGGGAGTCGGCGTCTAGTAAAGCATAAGAGCTTGGACTTAGTGTCACTAACCTCCAAACCCCAGGTGGTGGCCCATGATGTTATGCATTGCAGGGCACCCTGAAGTGTTTCCTGTGCTGTCAGTAAAGCTGGGGCACTGCACTTAAGGGCCACATCATCCGCATATACCAGGGTATGCACTCCCTGGATGGAAGGGATATCCGACAATAAGACGGAGAAAAGGAGTGGGCTAAGAACAGATCCCTGGGGCACTCCCTGGTATACAGGACAGGGCGAGGACAAAGCGCCACCCACTGCTACACAAAAGGTCCTCCCTTGCAAAAAGTTGCGCATCCAGCAGAGGGGAGCTCCTATCAGCCCCATGCGGGCCAACTTGAAAACAATCACTGTGTGATGCAGAGTCAAATGCTCTACATAGGTCCAAAAATGCAGCTAAAAGGAACTCCCGACATTCAAATGAAGTGTGCACAAGCTGTGTAAATTGAAGCAAAGGGTCAAGGGTGGATCGACCTTCTCGGAAGCCACTCTGGTTTTCAGGCAGGAGGCCATGTTCCTCAATCCACTAAGAGAGACGAGTAGCCACCAGTCATTCCAGCACCTTACCCAAGCAGGGCAGTAGAGCAATGGGCCGGTAAGAGCTCGGTTGGGTATCATCCTTGCCCGGCTTTAGAATCGGAACCAAAAGAGTGTGTTTCCACATATCAGGGAAGACACCTGTATACCAGCTGGTATTGAAAAGCTCCAGCATAGCTTTTGTACAGGAGGGAGGTAGATGTAGTATAAATGAATAGGGTAAGTTGTCCTCCCCCAGAGAAGAGTGGGAAGAAAGTTGGGAAAGTGCCCGCTGCAGTTCATGGGAGCTAAAGGGAGATGCCAACACCTGGCAGTGAACCTCGGGTACAGCAGGTGGCAAAGGGCCCCATTTGATCATCTTAGAGGGTAGAGGAGGAGGAGGAGAAAACATAGGACCGAAGAAATTTGCAAATGTCTCAGCCTTGTCCTGGGGTAAGAGTGGAGTCACTCCTTCCCCCAGCAGGGGAAAAGTACTTACAGAACGTGATCCCAACATGGAGTGGAAGAAACCCCATGCCTGACTGGCAGAGGTACGAAAAGAAAGAGAAGAACAGAATAAAGCCCAGGATGCAGGTTTCACCTGGAGGAGGGTTCACCGACAAAGAGCGTCTGCCCTTCGGTAAGCCAACTGCTGAGTCCGAGAGGGTTGGCGCCGCCACCGTGCCCACGCTGTCTGACGCACCTTCACTGCTCGGAGGCACTCATCATTCCACCATGGAACCCGGGGCCGTGAACAGGAGAAGCTCCCGGAGAGACAGAATGAATGCGAGCCCACCTCAAGCATGGCCCCTTGCAGAGACGCGACAGCCTCATTCAGCAAGGAGTCCTGAGGCAGGCTGTAATCAGCAAGTGCCCAATTATAGGTTGTCCAACCAGCCTGGGTGATTTTCCACCATGAACGAACTGCCGTCACCGGCACCGCTAAGGCTTCATTTGTAGAAGTACTGAAAGATGGTCACTCCCCATGAAGGGGCCTACAGTAACAGTAGCTGTAGCAAAATATCCACACCCAAGAACGAGGTCTAGGGTAGAAACTCGCCCAGTATAAGGATCCACTCTAGTCTCCAAACCTGGTGGTGTGAGCAACGAAAGGTGAGATGCGAGGAGGGTTTGGAACAGGGCCCTACCTGTGGGATTCACCGATCCCAAAGAAATGGATAGCTCCCAGAACTGGTGCCTTACATTAAAGTCTCCCATCACAAGCGTAGAACCATGGAGTTGTCCAAAATAATAGGTAAATTCACTTTGTGTAACCGACCTGCCCGGATTATAGATCAGAGTATGTTGCACCACTGAGTGCCCAAGGCAACTCTCACAGCCAGAGTTTCCAACACTCCACTCTCATAGGCTTGGAGAGAGAGGGTTGTACTCTGGAGCCGGTTGCATACAAGAAGAGCTAGGCCACCTCCGCTCCCTTCAAGGCGATCCCTACGGTAAACAGTGAAACCAGGCATCCGAAAAGAATGTCGAGGGTGTAACCATGTCTCAGAGAGACCCACCACCAGTGGCTGTACCTCAGCCAGATACCTCTGAAGGTCTGGAAGCTTCCCCAGTACAGAACGTGCATTCCAAAGAAGAAAAACAGAGGGGTGAGAAAGGTTTACGTGTGTGAACTAAGCAGCCCAATAAGGCGAGGGAGAACCGAGAGACATGCAGTCACAAAAGAGGTGCCCTGGAGGTAAGAATGTAGCACCTCCTCCACCAGGAGGAGGATAGGATGAAGGAATAAAGCCCAGGCAGGCGAGAGTGAGAAAGCGGGACCTTCAGACATGAGGGGTCCTGGAGTGGAAACAGGCCGAGGCTGGGGTTGAGGAGAATTGAGGGGGAGTCAGCTGCGAGACGGGAGGCTCCGGGTCAGGTATGATGTCCATCTGAACTGGGTGGGGTTCTGAACAACGAGTCAATTTGGGAACTGTACCACCTCGACGAGAGGACGTGCGTTGTGGACAAGGGGGGGGCATGTGCAATAATTTCCGCAATGGAAGCCGGGTCCGAGGACACCCTAAGTTGATGTTGCCCCGGGGGTGGGGAATCCTCTAAAGGTAAAGAGAGGTCCGCAAGAGCCCCAAACCGATTTGTAACAGGGATATTAGCCCTCACAGCTGCAGAGTACAGATGCCCTGGCCGTGTTGGTGTTGGGGAGACTCCCTTAGTGGGGGGCACTGGAAGCGAAGGTGGCAGGGGCTGACAGACTGTGACTGGCTTCACCGACCGCAAACAGGAGTTACATTCATTGAGCGTACAAGACCGGGCCCTGGCTGAGTTTGCCAGATCAAGAGCCTGGCGATATGCCGGGCAAGACCGGGAGGTAACCTTGTGGTTCCCCTTACAGAAGTAGCATGAAGCCGGGAGGGTACAGGTAATACCGTCTAACTACTGGGTGAAACCTGCTGCAGTTCGCACATCTTACCTTGCCACGGCAAGACAACTCTCCATGCCCGAAAAGGAAACATTTCCGAAACCGGAGTAAAGGAAAAGTATAAGGAAGAACGGGAAATCTTAGATTGCCAAAAGTCACAAATTTCGGGAGAGCACCCGAGAAACATACACCAACCATACGAGATGGGGTAAGACGATTGGAGAGGCTCCAAACCTCCCGCAAACCTAAGTCGTCACCCCCACTGTGAACCAATTCAGAGTGGATCTCCTCATCTGAGAGGGATGTAGAAATCGGTCCAATTCTGCTGTAACAACAGCCAGCGGCGAGGATTGAGGAGCGGACCTCCCAGCAAACAACATTCCACCTACCCAGAACATGAATGGCATTTAATGGCAAATTTCTAGCCAGAAAAGACTTACGATGGAGCCAGAGCCTTAGGGCTGCACCCCTAGAGTTGTTGGACGCCCCATCTATGCAAGCCTTGCCGAAAGGAGATCCACTGATGGCGTTGGTGACGTCCCGTGGGTTGGTGAAGGGCGTACCGCCATCCTTAGGACGCACAAGAACCACCATTACGTCTGGAGTAATATGAGAAGGAGCATAGTCTGGACAAGTGGTGGGTTGGCGTTTTGGGCTAGACAGGGGCCTGGCACCGTCTTCAACCTCAAGGGCCCGTTTGTTTATCCCAGTAGGGGGCACACTTGCCATATCTTGGTCCGACGGTAGTGAAACAGTTGTCAACCGAGTAGAGACAGGAGGGGGGTCCCTCCCTATGGGGGCGAACGACATCTCAGTCGAACCCCCCATAAATGGGTCACAACACCGCCTGAAGGAGAAGACAATGATAACACAAGCACACAAGAAAAGAAAGACGGTGAAGCAGAGCCTAAATAGGGCCTACACCACCAAGTAACAACTGAGGAACCTTCAGAAGACACGTCCACACTCCACCAATGCCGGCCGAGCTTGAGGAATAGCCATTTGTGAGTGTGGAGGAAGTTCGTGAGGCAGTGGGTAGAATGAAAGGGGGTAAGACAGCTGGGATTGATGGGATAAAGATAGAAATGTTAAAAGCAAGTGAGTATATAGTTTTTGAATGGTTGGTGCTATTATTTAATAAATGTATGGAGGAGGGTAAGGTGCCTAGGGATTGGCAGAGAGCATGCATAGTTCCTTTGTATAAAGGCAAAGGGGACAAAAGAGAGTACAAAAATTATTGGGGAATAAGTCTGCTGAGTATACCTGGTAAAGTGTATGGTAGAGTCATTATTGAAAGAATTAAGAGTACGGAGAGTAGGATAGCAAATGAACAAGGTGGCTGTAGGAAAGGCACAGGGTGTGTAGACCAAGTGTTTACAGTGAAACATATAGGTGAACAGTATTTAGATAAGGGTAGAGAAGTTTTTGTGGCATCTATGGATTTGGAAAAGGTACGTGACAGGGTGGATAGGGGGGGAGGGCAATGTGGCAGATGTTGCAGGTGTATGGTATAGGAGGTAGGTTACTGAAAACAGTGAAGAGTTTTTACAAGGATAGTGAGGCTCAAGTTAGGGTACGTAGGGGAGAGGGAGATTTCCCAGTAAAAGTAGACCTTAGACAAGGATATGTGATGTCATCATGGTTGTTCAATATATTTATAGATGGGGTTTACCTGGAGTTTACCTGGAGAGAGTTCCGGGGGTCAACGCCCCCGCGGCCCGGTCTGTGACCAGGCCTCCTGGTGGATCAGAGCCTGATCAACCAGGCTGTTGCTGCTGGCTGCACGCAAACCAACGAACGAGCCACAGCCCGGCTGATCAGGAACCGACTTTAGGTGCTTGTCCAGTGCCAGCTTGAAGACTAACAGGGGTCTGTTGGTAATCCCCCTTATGTATGCTGGGAGGCAGTTGAACAGTCTCGGGCCCCTGACACTTACTGTATGGTCTCTTAACGTGCTAGTGACACCCCTGCTTTTCATTGGGGGGATGTTGCATCGTCTGCCAAGTCTTTTGCTTTCGTAGTGAGTGATTTTCGTGTGCAAGTTCGGTACTAGTCCCTCTAGGATTTTCCAGGTGTATATAATCATGCATCTCTCCCGCCTGTGTTCCAGGGAATACAGGTTTAGGAACCTCAATCGCTCCCAGTAATTGAGGTGTTTTATCTCGTTATGCACGCCGTGAAGGTTCTCTGTACATTTTCTAGGTCAGCAATTTCACCTGCCTTGAAAGGTGCTGTTAGTGTGCAGCAATATTCCAGCCTAGATACAACAAGTGACCTGAAGAGTGTCATCATGGGCTTGGCCTCCCTAGTTTTGAAGGTTCTCATTATCCATCCTGTCATTTTTCTAGCAGATGCGATTGATACAATGTTATGGTCCTTGACGGTGAGATCCTCCGACATGATCACTCCCAGGTCTTTGACGTTGGTGTTTCGCTCTATTTTGTGGCCAGAATTTGTTTTGTACTCTGATGAAGATTTAATTTCCTCGTGTTTACCATATCTGAGTAATTGAAATTTCTCATCGTTGAACTTCATATTATTTTCTGCAGCCCAATGTAGATAAATGCATGTTCAATGTAGATAAATGCAAGGTTCTGAAGCTCGGGAGTGTCCATAACCCTAGCACTTATAAGTTAAATAATGTAGAACTTAACCATACAGATTGCGAAAAGGACTCGGGGGTTATGGTAAGCAGCAACCTTAAACCAAGACAGCAATGCCTAAGCGTACGTAATAAGGCAAATAGATTACTGGGATTTATATCAAGAAGTGTAAGCAACAGAAGTCCAGAGGTCATACTGCAGCTTTATACATCATTAGTAAGGCCTCACCTAGATTATGCAGCTCAATTCTGGTCTCCATATTACAGAATGGACATAAATTCGTTAGAAAACATTCAGCGTAGGATGACTAAATTAATACATAGCATTAGAAATCTTCCTTATGAAGAAAGATTGAAGACTCTTAAGTTACATTCACTTGTTAGACGAAGAATGAGGGGAGACCTGATCGAAGTGTATAAGTGGAAGATAGGTATTAATAAAGGGGATATTAACAAGGTCTTGAGGATATCTCTCCAAGAGAGAACCCGCAGTAATGGATTTAAATTAGATAAGTTTAGATTTAGAAAGGACATAGGAAAGTATTGGTTTGGAAATAGGGTAGTGGATGAGTGGAACAGTCTACCTAGTTGGGTTATTGAGGCTAGGACTTTGGGTAGTTTCAAATTTAGGTTGGATAAATACATGAGTGGGAAGGGTTGGATTTGAGTGGGACTTGCACATCAGAGCTTATTTCTTGGGTAGCATTGAAAATTGGGTTGGTCAAATGTTTGTTAGTGGGATGAATTGTAAAGGACCTGCCTAGTATGGGCCAACAGGCCTGCTGCAGTGTTCCTCCTTTCTTATGTTCTTATGTTCTTATGTCCGCCTGGAGCCTTGCAGTGTCTGCAATGGAAGACACTATCATGCAGATTCGGGTGTCATCTGCAAAGGAAGACACGGTGCTGTGGCTGACATCCTTGTCTATGTCAGATATGAGGATGAGGAACAAGATGGGAGCGAGTACTGTGCCTTGTGGAACAGAGCTTTTCACCGTAGCTGCCTCTGTTGACGACTACTCTCTGTGTTCTGTTAGTGAGGAAATTATAGATCCATCGACCGACTTTTCCTGTTATTCCTTTAGCACGCATTTTGTGTGCTATTACGCCATGGTCACACTTGTCGAAGGCTTTTGCAAAGTCTGTATATATTACATCTGCATTCTTTTTGTCTTCTAGTGCATTTAGGACCTTGTCGTAGTGATCCAATAGTTGAGACAGACAGGAGCGACCTGTTCTAAACCCATGTTGCCCTGGGTTGTGAAACTGATGGGTTTCTAGATGGGTGGTGATCTTGCTTCTTAGGACCCTTTCAAAGATTTTTATGATATGGGATGTTAGTGCTATTGGTCTGTAGTTCTTTGCTGTTGCTTTACTACCCCCTTTGTGGAGTGGGGCTATGTCTGTTGTTTTTAGTAACTGTGGGACGACCCCCGTGTCCATGCTCCCTCTCCATAGGATGGAAAAGGCTCGTGATAGAGGCTTCTTGCAGTTCTTGATGAACACGGAGTTCCATGAGTCTGGCCCTGGGGCAGAGTGCATGGGCATGTCATTTATCGCCTGTTCGAAGTCATTTGGCGTCAGGATAACATCGGATAGGCTTGTGTTAATCAAATTTTGTGGCTCTCATAAAAAATTCATTTTGATCTTCGACTCTCAGTCTGGTTAGTGGCTTGCTAAAAACTGAGTCATATTGGGACTTGAGTAGCTCACTCATTTCCTTGCTGTCATCTGTGTAGGACCCATCTTGTTTAAGTATGGGCCCAATACTGGACGTTGTTCTCAACTTTGATTTGGCATAGGAGAAGAAATACTTTGGGTTTCTTTCGATTTCATTTATGTCTTTTAGTTCTTCCCGCGATTCCTGACTCCTATAAGATTCCTTTAGCTTAAGTTCGATGCTTGCTATTTCTCTGACCAGTGTCTCCCTACGCATTTCAGATATATTGACCTCTTTTAGCCGCTCTGTTATTCTTTTCCGTCGCCTGTAAAGGGTTGTAAGAAAAGTGAATAGGTCTTGGCAAGAGGTGTGGGGTTAAAATATAAAGAATCTGAGACAAAGAGGGAGTTATCACAGATGCTTTATGCTGATGACACAGTGCTTTTGGGAGATTCTGAAGAGAAGTTGCAGAGGTTGGTGGATGAATATGGTAGGGTATGTAAAAGAAGAAAATTAAAAGTGAATATAGGAAAGAGTAAGATGATGAGGATAACAAAAAGATTAGGTGATGAAAGATTGGATATCAGATTGGAGGGAGAGAGTATGGAGGAGGTAAATGTATTCAGATATTTAGAAGTGAATGTGTCAGCAGATGGGTCTATGAATGATGAGGTGAATCATGGAATTGACGAGTGGAAAAGGGTGAGTGGTGCACTTTGGAGTCTGTGGAGGCAAAGAACTTTGTTCGTGGAAGCAAAGAGGGGAATGTATGAGAGTATAGTTATACCAACAATTTTATATGGGTTTGAAGCATGGGTAGTGAAAGTTGCAGCGAGGAGAAGGCTGGAGGCAGTGGAGATGCCATGTCCGAGGGCAGTGCGTGGTGTGAATATAATGCAGAGAATTCGTAGTTTGAAAATTAGGAGGAGATGCAGGATTACCAAAACTATTATCCAAAGGTCTGAGGAGGTTTGGACATGTAGAGAGAATGGAACGAAACAGAATGACTGAGTGTATAGTAAATATGGTGTTTAATAAAATTTTAGTAAGTAATAATGATTACAAAAAAGTGAAAAAGTAATGTTTATTTCATTCAATATTGCACTGGTAGTTATACTTGAGGTTATATGGCAGTACAAGGTAATTAAGAGTAATCTAGGATAGTAAAAGTGGTATTAAAACAGGTAAAGGTAATTAGACAAGTAATGGTTATTAAATGTCAAAAATGTTAAGAGTAAATTGAAATTTTAGTAAAAATGATATTTATTAATTTTAGTAAGTAATATCAATTGATAGTATTTAAAAAAAATATGAGGTAGTAATATGGACAGAGAAAGTATCAATTCAGCTAATGTTCAAGCGAACAATAGTAAATAAGAAAATCACATAAGGTGATTTATGCTTACTAGTAAAATCACAAAATGAGGTAGTTGATTATTTAATTACTAAGAGATTGTACAATGAAATTTGAACAATAATGGAGCAAAACATACACTACACTACGTAGGCTTTTAAGTTGGACATTGTTTAGTTATTCTCTGTAAGATTAGTATCCCTGAGAAATCGTGATAGATCATTCTCGTTCGTGATTGTGTACAGTTGACCTACATTTGTTTTCCTAACAAGAATTTTCCCATCTCGTGTGAAGCATTGGTGTATTGTGTCATTATTCTCTCGCTTAAGTTTTCTGACTCTATACAGGAGGTTCTGACGTTTTATGGTAAGACACTCGTTTATGTATACCTCTTTCTTTACTTTAATAGATGCAATAATTAAGTCTTTTTTCCTGTCATGTGAGTGGAATCTAAGCATAACACATTTTCTACCATGGGATCCTAGTAACCTGGCTTCTTTTATTTCAGACTCTGGTACAATAACACTTGTTTAGTCCTTTATGATCTGCAGAGTAATTTCTTTACTGTTTGTTTGGTTCATATCACTGGGAAAAAGTGGACTGTTAACTATTACTGCGTCCGATAGTTTATCTTGCTCAGTTTTATCTTCTTGGAGAGCAAAGTAGTCACTGAACTGGTTATCTAAGTTGTTCTTCCATTCTTTTACTGCTTCTTCAACCTTTGTATTAAGAGATATTATTTGTTGGGTATGGCTATCTATGACTGTTTAGATGGTCTTGTCACAGTTAGTCATTCCAGGTGTTGATAACTTTTGTTCAAGACTGAGGATTTTGTTTTCGAGTTGTGTCATCCTGGTGTCTTGTTTTGTTAGCGTCTCTCGAAGATTCATATTTTCAATAACTAAGTTGGAGATGCATGACTTTAGGGTATCTGGATCGTTGGTCATACCTGAGAGACTACTTGGTAGGTTGAATCCGGGGAAGAGAGGGGAGGATGGGCTGGTGGCAGCCATGTTTGTTGTTATTGTTGTGGTTTCGCCTTGAGTTGTGGTGAGTGGGGTGGTTGCTGGGCCGGCGTCCTCCTGACTACACTTGTTGAATAGTTGATTTTTCGGTGTTTTCTTGCTGGCCTTGGTGCTGTTTCCTCTTAGATTGCGCCTCATAATACTACAGGAATTGTTGTTGTTAAGAAGAAGTTGTAGTATACAAAGCTTAGGGTTACGTTGTTCGGCTGGCAGTGGGGTGTTGCTTTCGGTTTGTGTGCAGTCTTCCTTTGATTTCTCTTATTTTCGATTTGTAGGTTTCACTGTTGGTAATCTTTGGTCATTCTGGGTGCTACGTTGGGTAGTGCAGTTTTGCTTGTAACTAGGTCATCATAGGTGCATTGGTAGCTCTGGTAGTTGTTGCCAAATTTTCAAGTTTTTATATTCAACCCCAACCTTTATATTATCCTTTGTACCTATGGAAAATTTTCTAGGGTGCTTATCTGTATGTACCTCAACATTATATACATACCAGTAATCTCATTGGGAGACAACCATATTGTTTACCGTAGTCACCCCGTGTAGACATGTGAGAAAACTTAACCACCCCTGGTCGCGGCAAGTGGTTCCTTCGACCTCACAATCTTATCCATATCTATCCGAGACCAGTATGGATTGGATAGCACCCACAAGTACGGTGCTACTAATTAATTGTGGACTGTATAGATTATATTAGTTTAGCTGAATGAAGGGGGGGGGGGTAGGATACACCTGGATACATCCATCAAGGAAAAACATTTGTACATAATCCCACCACTTACCAGATGTTCTCTGGTGGTCACTTGATGTAGCTGGATCACTCATAACCTATCCAATTACAACATAACCTAACTGGCCAGCATCAGTCTGTTATAACTAGAAGGGTTACTTAACTGTGGGTGATTGATACTCCTTATTTCCTCCATTCACCATCTCATTTCGATGTCCTGCTACACCGACACGGTTCTCATTCCAGCAGGACGAGGTATCCGTCGGTTTGTCCCGGTTTAGAAGTCGTGATTCCATAAAACTTCATTATCCTCGGTACGAATCACACATTCACTCGGAGCAGGGCGATCTATTTCACATCCCGCATTCTCTTAACTCAATGTTATTATCACTGATTACATTGCCATTCACAAGACGATTTAACCTCTCATAATTATTATACACATTAGAGATCACTCTATTAAGATCTGAGACCGATGAGTGATGATTAAACCAAGGGTAATTTTTCCCAGGACACAGTCCATAGTGACGCGCCAGTCACCCGGTCCTACCCTTATTCACTCATTTTACCACTTTATTACGGTGGTCCCATAAATCACGTTCCCTCACTCTCCACCAGGAACAGTTACGACACTTCCTATTATGAAATGAGGCCTATATTAACCTTAGGCCGCCGTGAATGCCAATTTCGTGGTTCCATGCTTTCCCAGCCTCCTCACCACATTCAAAACACTCCCGCCTCCCCCATGGCCCGAGTCCACCTATACCCCCGCACATCCGTGCATGCGCAAAGGGAACTCTTGGTACTACCCTATTGTCAAATACATTTTTGACTCATATCGACACATTAAACACCTATTAGGCGCTATAGCTTCGGAAAATCAAAAATTTTCCACACTGCGGCCGGGCGGAGGTCGTTGCAAGACGACTTACATAATGTGGAGTACAATTTTCCCATCTTCACTGGTCACCTGGCTTGGGAACTCCAACATTGATATTTACATAATCACCCATTAATTCTTTCCACCTGTTAACTCCTCAGGTAGGGCTCCATCCGAAGCACACTCAAGCCTCCATGCTTCTGGTATTAACAATTTCCCTCTTATTGTAAGGTACGACACTAAGTCTATGCTCTCGGGGCTAATTTGTTGGGCATACTGGAATTATGAGACTTTACAATAACAAGTCTCTCTCAGTATCCCAAGTCAGCCCCAGCACATTACTGCATATAGGCACCAACTCCATGGCCATCCATATTTATTGAACCCTCAAAATGGACTAATTAGTGTTCCATTCTCTCAGGGGCATAAGCCTATGCTCCCTGGATTAATTTATTGGGCATACTGGAATTATGAGACTTTAACAATAACAAGTCTCTCTCAGTATCCCAAGTCAGCCCCAGCACATTACTGCATATAGGCACCAACTCCATGGCCATCCATATTTATTGAACCCTCAAAATGGACTAATTAGTGTTCCATTCTCTCAGGGGCATAAGCCTATGCTCCCTGGATTAATTTATTGGGCATACTGGAATTATGAGACTTTAACAATAACAAGTCTCTCTCAGTATCCCAAGTCAGCCCCAGAACATTACTGCATATAGGCACCAACTCCATGGCCATCCATATTTATTGAACCCTCAAAATGGACTAATTAGTGTTCCATTCTCTCAGGGGCATAAGCCTATGCTCCCTGGATTAATTTATTGGGCATACTGGAATTATGAGACTTTAACAATAACAAGTCTCTCTCAGTATCCCAAGTCAGCCCCAGCACCTTACTGCATTATTTCATTAACCCCTTCACATATCCTCATTAGTTCCTCTTCAGTTGACGTCACACCCGGAAATTGTCCACATAAGATTATTTACCCAATTACTTCGCTCAGTGGACCACCTGTGCACTTAAGGTGTGTATTTATCGTCGCCTGAAGTAGGAACAATTTATTATTTAACTGTTTATTAATCATATCATTACAAGCAGTCAACAAATTTGGTGTCTTGCTCAGTTCACAGAGCTGGGCCCTTTAACTGTCCATACGCCATCCTATAATTAGTAGGTATTTCTGGACGGTCGAGCTTCCACGGAAGTCGCACCCAGTAATGTCCAGATTCACATTTAACATCTTTCAGGTATTGTTCCTGAGTAAAGGAATCATTTGGACTTTCCTCATTTATATTAATCACTATGCTGTCCAGCTCTCACAAATTAGACTGGTTCAACATCATTCTCGATAGAAGAATACTTGTACTGGGTTGACCTTTTATGAGTAAGACACCATGACTGTATTCACTACTTCCTCTAGTTATTATTACTAGGCGGTAGTTTGCCATATATTACATGGCCCTTACCAGTGTTGAGGAGAGTGACGCCGCATGGTTTTGGATTTATGCCCTTTATCCTGAATTTTTACATCCAACGCCGGCAAGGCTACCTCAGCTAGGCCATCATTATTGCCATTAGCTGCAACCTTTACATCAGCCACTGTAGTGTCAGGGTTATTAACATTATCATTATTGTCACCATTATTATCAGACTTACATACAACCCTGCACGTAACTGTATGGTGCCTTCCCTTGTTGCCTTGATAGCAACTGCTCAATTTGGTATGACAATCCTTTACATTATGATTGTCTAGACATCTGATAAATCTGTCAAGTTCTTTCATTCTTTCCACTTTAATCTTCCATGAATTATAGACATTACAATTTTTAGTGAAATGAGTACCCTGGCAGAAGAGACAGTCTCTCTTTTCCTTGCCTGACCTCTTATTAACTGGGTTACCCTTACTGTGGTACTTATTCCTCTTACCTTGATGTGAGGAACCACTATTACTGATTCCTGTCACTTGATATGTGCCTATTTATCTCTTAATTATGATTATTACCACTGGGATTATTTTTCCCTTTTGAGACTTGACAGATACTTCAGAGTCATTATGTGTTATATCCTTAGAACTGTTTGGCTGACTTGTCTACAATTGAACAATTAATTCTTGCCGACCTAGTCTGATTTCCTCCAGACCGTACTCTGGAGGTTTTGGCGAACCCACCCTTTGCATTAATAGGTTGATCAGCTGCCTGTCTTACACCATTTAATTTATTCAAAGCCTTACTTTTACAAGACAGTTTTTCTTCCAATTCGTAATGTTGATTAATTAAAACATTCATTTCCATTCCATCTGCACAATTCTCCAGCAGATCTCTTTCACAGTCTTTACCACAATTTGTACCAATCAAATCTAATTCATTAGGGTTCACGGTTCTGATTCATTAAATCAAATGCCTTCGTCACATGGCTTTTAATAGCCTGTAATGATGCTTTCATTACTCTAAAATTCACGGACTTGTCAGCCACATTAACTCCATCAGATCCAGTCATGATTAGAGAATTATTAATCACCAATTATACAACTTAAGTAGGCGCCTTATAAGAGTAATTCTTGCACTTTACAGTTAGGCATCTTTATTCAGGAAACGTTTCGCCACACAGTGGCTTCTTCAGTCCAATACAAAGAGGAAGGCATAAGGAGAGGAGGAGAATGAGGTAATCAGTCCCTCAACCTGGAGTCGATGTGTTCAGTCCATCAATCTTGTAGAATGTAAGGCCTCACCTAGATAATGCAGCTCAATTCTGGTCTCCATATTACAGAATGGACATAAATTCGTTAGAAAACATTCAGCGTAGGATGACTAAATTAATACATAGCATTAGAAATCTTCCATATGAAGAAAGATTGAAGACTCTTAAGTTACATTCACTTGTTAGACGAAGAATGAGGGGAGACCTGATCGAAGTGTATAAGTGGAAGATAGGTATTAATAAAGGGGATATTAACAAGGTCTTGAGGATATCTCTCCAAGAGAGAACCCGCAGTAATGGATTTAAATTAGATAAGTTTAGATTTAGAAAGGACACATGTGCTAGCAATTAATTGGGCTAATTGTCATCCATCACACGATCGATTAAACTTGTGCACCCTACACCCACTTCCTTCAATCAGTCACTTAATTATTAAGTAATTAATTCAATTAATTTTTTCACTGATTGCATCCGGTTCAGGAAGGACCAACGGGCAGATATGGAAAATTTTCTAGGGTGCTTACCTGTATGTACCTCAACATTATATACATACCAGTAATCTCATTGGGAGACAACCATATTGTTTACCGTAGTCACCCCGTGTAGACATGTGAGAAAACTTAACCACCCCTGGTCGCGGCAAGTGGTTCCTTCGACCTCACAATCTTATCCATATCTATCCGAGACCAGTATGGATTGGATAGCACCCACAAGTACGGTGCTACTAATTAATTGTGGACTGTATAGATTATATTAGTTTAGCTGAATGAAGGGGGGGGTAGGATACATCTAGCTATGACAATCTTCCCAGTACCACACAGGCAAAATTAAATGATAAATATGATGCAAGGGAGACTCTTGTTTGCTTTATGCTCAGTAAGGCAGATGATTGCAACATTCCTTTCACTAATTATGAACTTGATGCAGCGCTAACTAAGGGCAACTCCACGTCGCCTGGTGAGGATGGTATTACTTACAACATACTCAGATTGCTGTGTCGAGTACCAGGTAATCCATTACTTGAATTATATAACATGAGCTATGTAACTGGGGAGCTCCCTCAATCTTGGACCAACAGCCTCATCATTCCAATTCCTAAGCCCAATCAACAAAATGCATTTCGCCCAATATCTCTTACTAGCTGCTTGTGTAAAACATTTGAGAGAATGATTCTTAATCGTCTCATGTACAGAATCAAACAATTTTTGTCTCCCCGGTTACATGGTTTCATGCATGGAAGGAGCGTACATCATTGCATAGCCACCTTTCTCACCCTGCACACTGACAGCTCCTACACTACCTTCCTTGACCTTAAATCCGCTTTCGATGTAGCCAACCGACATGTAATAATTAGTGAACTTGCCAGAATGGATGTTGGAGGATGGCTTCTCCGCTGGATTAAAGGCTACCTGTCCAACAGAAAATCGTCTGTGTTGTTCCAGGGACATAGAAGTGTAACTAAAGACTTTGAATTAGGAACCCCACAGGGAGGTGTGCTCAGTCCCACACTGTTCAATATTCTAATTAATGCATTACTTAATGCTATGCCTAGTCAGCCCCATAATTATGTGATTAGTTTTGCTGATGATATAATGATTCACACCACCGGATTCTCCAACACCCAAAACATTCTTAATCATGTACTAGCCTCGTGTCAGGACCTGGGGTTGATAATCTCTACTGATAAAACAAAGATACTCAATAGGCGTCCTCCTCGACAGAGAGGCACAGTTCGTCAGATCCAATTGCATGATGGGTCTCTTCTAGAATATGTAAGCAGATACAGGTATCTAGGCTTTGAGGTTCCACTACTTGGACCTGTTGTAACAAGACTTTGTCGCCAATACAAAGAACGACTAAGAGCACTTAGAGTTGTGGCAGGGCTTCACCCCAGGTATGGTGCTAATGTTAAAATTGTGAAAATGATGTATCTTGCTTATATTAGATCATTGGTTGATTATGATGCGCCACTACTTGCTCTTGTGTCTGACTGGAAGCTTGGAGGGCTGGAAAAACTGCAGAACGAAGCAATGAGGATCATCCTAGGATGCCCTCGTACTGCCAAAATTTTAAATATGCAAAAAGAACTTGATATTCCAAGCATCAGAGATCGTGTTACTGAAAGAAATATCCTAATTGGGGTTAATATGCTCAGGCAAGCTCATTCAAACCCCTGCACAGAAGCCCTCCAAACTTTCCTCAGCACTGGTGAACACTCCTCCAGATGGATCGAAAAGACTGGAACCGACCTCCGCATGAATCAGATACATGATCTATGTCAAGTAAGACAACAGCGGCACTTCTCCGCTCCATGGAATATTACCCCATTCCAAACTACCATTCCTCCATTTCCCCCCAAACTACTTCTTAAATCACAACCAAAACTTCGCCTTGAAGCCAAACATGAGGCCTTAAGCTGTATTGATAACTTAGTCACACAGCACACACTCTCGCAAATTATTTACGTTGATGGTTCTGTTCACCAATCCACTGGTGCAGCTGGTAGTGCTGCTGTTGTCGTACAGAGTGATGGCTCTCTTAAACAAATTGGAGCACGCATCAATAATTGGGCCTCTACCCTTCAGACAGAACTGTTTGCCATACTCCTTGCACTGAAATGCATCTATGTATCAAAGATTGACAGTTTAATTGTAACTGATTCTCTGTCTTCCATAAATGCTCTCAACTCATTAAGCATAAATTGTGGCATGCTTGTGTCAGAAGCCAGACACAGGTATGGTAGGATTGTGGACAGTGGAGTCAGAGTGCACATGCTGTGGATTCCATCTCACATTGGTCTTCAGATGCATGATAGAACTGATAAATTGGCTAAGCTGTATGCTTTCAAAGAGGGAGTAGATTACAATCTTGGCTTGTCAGGTAGTGGTTTGAGAACAATAATACGAAAAGAACTTCAGCTGAATTTTATGGACTTAAGGCTCAGGGAGATTGACACCAGTGAGTCCATCTATCATCATTCTATCATGCAGGAGGAGCCACATGTCTATGGTGCATCCAACAAAATAAGCAGACTCTTGGATGTCACTACCGCCCGGCTCCGGCTGGGTTACAAGTATCTTTGGCAGGTTAAATCACCACCACCAGATGTAGACCAAACGAAATGTAAACTTTGCCAGATGGATTATTGTCACACCTTGCGTCATTATGTACTGGAGTGTGATAAAATTAATGAATTTAGAAACAACTCACTCAGAAGTGTTCAAGAAATGGCTAAGTATTTTATCCACAGTGGTATATTACAGACCATTCTGGAGAAATACCCTGACTTTGCTAGCTGTAAATAAAGCATTACCACATATGTGCATGTGTGTGTGTGTGTGTGTGTGTGTGTGTGTGTGTGTGTGTGTGTGTGTGTGTGTGTGTGTGTGTGTGTGTGTGTGTGTGTGTGAGTATGAGTGTGTGTGTGTGTATGAGTGTGTGTGTGTGTATGAGTGTGTGTGTGTGTGTGTGTATGAGTGTGTGTGCGTGTGTGTGTATGAGTTTGTGTGTGTGTGTGTGTCTGTGTGTGTGTGTGTGTGTGTGTGTGTGTGTGTGTGTGTGTGTGTGTGTGTGTGTGTGTGTGTGTTTATGTGTGTGTGTGTATGAATTTGTATGTGTGTGTGTGTGTGAGAGAGAGAGAGACTCAGCAATCAACATTTGCACCAATAACTCACTACAGTTGTGACCGGGTGTGGAAGTGTGAATTGCTCATTACTCTAAAATTTGTTCATGATTGCAGCCATGTATAATCGTAAGTAACCATTCTTACAGTATTCATTACCTATGTAACTTGTGAGTACATTACCTTTGTAACTTGTGAGTTCATTACCTTGTACCTAGTTCAGCCATCAAAACTTTGGAGCCCGGTCCCTGGACCCATTGTGTACCTCTGTAATCTGTAAATACCTTTGTAACTTGTCATGATTGTGACTAGACCTACATGGAGTTCATTACCTTTGTAAATTGTGAGTTCATTACCTTTGTAAATTGTGAATTCATTACCTCTGTAACTTGCTCAGCTATCAAAACTTTGAGGCCCAGTCCCTGGACCAATTATGTACCTCTGTAATCTTTTGACTACCGCCCACAGGATGGGTATGGGGTGCATAATAAACATATTAAACTAACTAACTAACCTAACTGGCCAGCATCAGTCTGTTATAACTAGAAGGGTTACTTAACTGTGGGTGATTGATACTCCTTATTTCCTCCATTCACCATCTCATTTCGATGTCCTGCTACACCGACACGGTTCTCATTCCAGCAGGACGAGGTATCCGTCGGTTTGTCCCGGTTTAGAAGTCGTGATTCCATAAAACTTCATTATCCTCGGTATGAATCACACATTCACTCGGAGCAGGGCGATCTATTTCACATCCCGCATTCTCTTAACTCAATGTTATTATCACTGATTACATTGCCATTCACAAGACGATTTAACCTCTCATAATTATTATACTCATTAGAGATCACTCCATTAAGATCTGAGACCGATGAGTGATGATTAAACCAAGGGTAATTTTTCCCAGGACACAGTCCATAGTGATGCGCCAGTCACCCGGTCCTACCCTTATTCACTCATTTTACCACTTTATTACGGTGGTCCCATAAATCACGTTCCCTCACTCTCCACCAGGAACAGTTACGACACTTCCTATTATGAAATGAGGCCTATATTAATCCTTAGGCCGCCGTGAATGCCAATTTCGTGGTTCCATGCTTTCCCAGCCTCCTCACCACATTCAAAACACTCTCTCCTCCCCCATGGCCTGAGTCCACCTATACCCCCGCACATCCGCGCATGCGCAAAGGGAACTCTTGGTACTACCCTATTGTCAAATACATTTTTGACTCATATCGACACATTAAACACCTATTAGGCGCTATAGCTTCGGAAAATCAAAAATTTTCCACAGTACCTGTGTACCTGGGTACCTGTCTACCATCTTACTATCATATTATAACCAAGACATTACCATTGTGATTTTTTTACTATTATTCTTTTGGTACTTTAATTGTGAATTTTATTTTGTCAATTTAAATCTAGTTATAATCTTGATCTTGTCAACAACCTATACCAGACTCTAGTGCAATTGCAAGTACCATTTCAAATTGTATTTTTATATTATAAGTTTATATTATAATTCCTACCATCTGTCCATTTAACTTTGCTTACCATTACTTAATTTTAGTCCCTTATATATTTTCTCCTTTATTTTAGCTTTATATAACTATCCTAGTTTATATATCCACAATTGTTAAAATAATCAAGGTGCTATTCTCAGGTGCTAAAGTAGAATAAGTTCACAATTTTGCCATTATATTCCAATGCTCATTTATTTGATTACCACTTTATTGTTCACCACAACCTATATTAGTCCCTTTTTATTATAATTTTAAACTATAATTCTAACTTTAAAAAATTACCTTTATAGTACTACCTACTATCATATTCCCAAGCTCTATTATATGATCATCACTTTATTTGTATTAGTCCCTTAGCTCATTATTTTACATTTGTTAAATAATTCAGGTGCTATTTTTTAGCTTAAGACTATTTACTTTGTTTTATACTTAATTCTAACTATGGATTCACTACAAATCTTATGATTACAAGCATTGATCCTGATACCAACCTCTTATTTAATGACTTAAATGAATCAAACAGTTACTGTAATTACTACACTGCAGAACAATCAAAGGCACTTCTCAGTGCCAACAACAACATAACTATCTTTAACTACAATATCAGATCTTTAAGCAAGCATTATGATGACCTCATAGCATTACTAAATTCCTTACATGCCAATATGTCCATCATTACACTAACTGAAACCTGGCTAAAGCCTGATAGTACAGATGTCTATGCCATTCCTGGTTACACAGCCATACACAACTGTAGGCCAGACCAACAAGGGGGTGGCACAGCCATATACTACTCAGACCAACTAGAATGTATCACTAATACTTGCACAAGGGATGAACATGGGGAATATATAATAGCCAAATTCAAATCCAAATACCTACAAAAACCTCTCACATTGATAAACATCTACAGAGTTCCACAGTCAAACATTAGCCAATTTAGTCAAAATCTAGGAAGTATGATAACTGATGCATGCATGAACAAAGATCACTTACTACTCTCAGGTGACTTCAATATAAATCTCCTGCAAGACCAGGACCCACACGTTACTGAATTCACAAACACAATGAGTAACTGTATGTTACTACCAACAGTAACAAAACCTACAAGAGTTACAGAGACTAGTGTTTCCCTACTTGACCACATCTGGACCAACACCATATCCCATTTAAAATCAGGCATAATTACAGATAATACCACAGACCACTACCCTACTTTCCTCATAACAACTCTTGGTAAACTACACCAAGACACTACTAAAGTCACCTTCAGACTTCACAATGAGGCAGCCATTAATAACTTCACAACAGCAGTAGCAAACATTGATTGGCACACTGAGCTAGAAATCTATACAGATATTGACGAATGTATTAATAATTTTCTAAAAAAGACCCAATACCTCTATAACAAGCACTGCCCTAAAAAAACTAAACAGATGACAGCAAAGAGACTGAACAGTCCCTGGCTAACACCCAGCATTCTCAAATCCATAAATACAAAACACCAATATGAAAAACAGTACAGAAGGGGTCACATAACCAGAGACCAAACAAAACGTTACTCGTCAATCCTAACCAGCCTGATAAGAAGGGCAAAAAAATTGTATTATGAGAACAGATTATCCAACTTACGAGGTGATATAAAAAAGACCTGGAAAACCCTATCAGAAATTCTGTGAACAAAAAAGATATCACGAAATAGCGAAATAAAATTAGAAAAATCAGATGAACCCCAACTCCCACCAACAGAAACAGCAAACAGACTCAATGATTTCTTCTCCACTATAGGACAAAACCTTGCCAATAAAATCCCATGCTCAGATACCCCACCAAATGACTACCTCACCGGCAACTACCCGAACACACTGTTCCTAGCTCCGACTAACCCATACGAAGTCTCCCTTATTATCAATGCACTAAAAAACAAGGCAGGAGATTTAAGTACCTTACCACCCTTTATATACAAAAAAGTGTCACAAGTGCTATCTCCAATCATTGCAACACTCTTTAACAAATCCATTGAATCCTCCACCTTCCCTACAGTACTCAAAATAGCAAGGGTCACCCCGATCCACAAAGGAGGAGACCAAACAGAGTTGAATAACTATAGGCCAATATCCAACTTACACCCTCTCTCAAAAATCTTCGAAAAATTAATTCATAAACGAATCTACTCCTACCTTATCTCCCAAAACATACTCAACCCCTGCCAATTTGGATTCAGGCCTAATAAAAATACTAATGATGCTATTATACACATGCTAGAACATATATACACTGCAATAGAGAAAAAAGAAGTCCCACTGGGGATCTTCATTGACTTACGTAAAGCTTTTGATACAGTTGACCATGACTTGCTCCACGTAAAATTGTCACACTATGGTATAAGAGGGCACTCCCTCAACTACCTCAAGTCATACCTCAGCAACAGAAGCCAATATGTGTACGCAAATGGGGCAAACTCTTCTGCGCAACCAATTACAGTTGGTGTCCCACAGGGAAGTGTCCTTGGCCCTCTTCTCTTTCTCCTATACATAAATGACCTTCCAAATGCATCGCAATTACTCAAACCCACACTATTTGCAGATGACACTACATACGTCTTCTCTCACCCGAGCCCAGTCACACTAGCCAATACTGTAAATACCGAATTACAGAAAATATCTACCTGGATGAGGACTAACAAACTTACACTAAACATTGACAAAACCTACTTCATTCAGTTTGGTAGCAGAGCTACAGATGTACCTCTTAACATAATGATAAACGGATCACCTATCACAAAGCTAACAGAGGGAAAATTCTTAGGAATCCACCTTGATAATAGACTCAAATTTCATACACATATACAACAAATTTCTAAGAAAATTTCCAAGACTGTAGGCATACTATCGAAGATACGGTACTATGCTCCACAGTCAGCCCTCCTGGCCCTATATCACTCTCTTATTTACCCTTATCTCACCTATGGAATTTGTGCATGGGGCTCAACAACAATTAACCATCTCAGACCACTAATTACCCAACAAAAGGCTGCAGTTAGAATGATAACAAATTCTCACTACAGGCAGCACACTCCACCAATATTCAATACACTAAACCTACTCACCATACAAAACATCCATACAATGCAAGCAACCATATGACCTGTCTTTGTAATACTCATTTGTGCTTTATAGTTATCTGTTTACAATAATGTTTTATCACTGATTTCATCATTGCTTAGTTAATCTTAAGTTAATTTTAAGCCAGCCCATAATGCTATGCATAGTATAAGTGGCTTTGGCATGCTGCTCTTATCTGTATTTTTTTGTACCTCTGTATGTGTGCTCAAATTGGTAATAAATAAATAAATAAATAAATAAATAGTATAAATCTGTAGTGGAGGGAAGGCGGGGTAGAGGTCGGCTGAGGAAAGGTTGGTGGGAGTGGGTAAAGGTTTTGTGTGCGAGGGGTTTGGATTTCCAGCAAACATGCATGAGCGTATTTGATAGGAGTGAATGGAGACAAATGGTTTTTAATACTTGATGTGCTGCTGGAGTGTGAGCAAAGTAAGGGGGAATTAGTACTTACTCAGCGCGAACGAAAAATTTTGTCGAAAAATTCACAAACTGAATTAATCTTATATAAAAATAGCTTAACTCTCTGGCAACACAATGGTACCAGAATCATTGTTCTACGACATTCCTACAAGGAATTATGGTCATTTAAAAACACCTAGGGTTACGTCACCACCTGCGGCAGGTGTGCTCACCTGTCGTCAATTTTTTTTTTTCCGTTTTTTTTTCGTGTATTTATTGTATTATTCTTTCTAAGATAATAATTGACGATTTTGCATCATAATACAGTGGGTGGGACTTATACGTAGAGTTCCAACCAACCAGGAACCTCCCGACACCATTTTGCTGACGTCATGGAAAATTCCAGTCTCGGGGTGGCCGGGGAATATGGCTCAATATAACGCTATTATAGCTTCTACGGCTTATTTATCTATCACAATTGATCTAATATGACATAATAAACAATATAAATAACAAAGAAATATGGTAAATACTCCAGAATGAATAATATATGGCATATTCCCAGAGCGCTCCATCAGGAATAATAGATTCCCATTCTCAGAGAGGGGCTTCCATTCTCTTTCTTTCACCTCCAGGGTCCTTATATTAAAGAAAACGAACATGGGTAACTATGATATACACTCGTAATGCAGTATAAGACTGAGAAAAATGTTATTTTCTCGAAAAAAAAAAAAATCGGTGGTCCGGCTGTTTCGCGGATTATCTCGGAAGTAAGTTATTCACATATATGAGCAACTAAATTCGTTAATAATAGAAGGAATGTAATGAAATTCACAGAGAACATAAAGGAAAGATTGTTTTACAAGCTAACGGTTTGTTTTTTGAGATATCATAATTTGTTTTTGATTTATGTGAGGGCAAACGTCAGATATTTGGCTGAAAGTCAAAACCATACAAAATTTATTTTTTTTAAGAATGAAGAAAGGATAAATTACAGAACATCTAACCGTTAGAAATACAGTTTAGCATTGTTTTATGCGTAGATAATGCCAAAACAGCTTCTCCAAGTCCCATGTCCAAGTTACTGTTCAATATGTATGATTATTAGTAAATAATTTTTTTCTCAGTTGTTTTTTGAGCTATCTTATTGAAACTTGGTCACATTACTATTGAAAGGTGCTTCTTTACGTACAAAAAAATGAAAGAAATCGAACGAAAAATAAATGTGGAAATTTATTTGGTCCAAATAGTTCCACAGCTCAGATCCAGCATGGGCGTCTGGTCGTCTGAGCCGAGTGGCCCTTAAACCCTCCCAAACACGGCATTCTCTGGTTGGCGGTTGGTAAGCTTATTTAATTTATAGATTTACTCTTCAGGGAAGGAGTAGGTAGTTTTACTGGTAGTACACTAATATTAGGTTTACTAAGGCATCTGTAGATAATGATAGAGTAGACCTAAGACCTTAACATAGGTAGTAATAGGCCGATAATGTAGGCAAACACTAGGATAAGTTAGCTAGGGAGAACTGGCAGCCCTAGCTTGAAGATAAGATAAGATAAGATAAGATAAGATTTCGTTCGGATTTTTAACCCCGGAGGGTTAGCCACCCAGGATAACCCAAGAAAGTCAGTGCGTCATCGAGGACTGTCTAACTTATTTCCATTGGGGTCCTTAATCTTGTCCCCCAGGATGCGACCCACACCAGTCTACTAACACCCAGGTACCTATTTGCTGCTAGGTGAACAGGACAACAGGTGTAAGGAAACGTGTCGAAATGTTTCCACCCGCTGGGAATCGAACCCGGGCCCTCCGTGTGTGAAGCGGGAGCTTTAGCCACCAGGCCACCGGTGGCGCAGGTCACAAAGACAGAATATCGTCCTTCTTACGATAGAGACCGACTGGACAAGACGTGCCGTGAACAGCAGGCGGCGCCCCCACGTGTCTTCACATCTGAGACCTGGGGAAATCTGGTAGAGGCACCTCGATGTACCGTAGATGATCTCCTCCATCAGCCCATACAGTAAGACGAGATATTCACCTTTTCCCGTAGGATCTGGCCAGTGTCTTAGGAGATTGTGGGTTGAGTTACTGAAGGGCTCGGCGTGCTACAGAGAGAGAGCATGCCCAGTAAGTACCAGCGTCTCAGAGCCGTTTGAAGCTAGCGTCTGAGTCTGCATAGTTATACTAGGGGATACATACCCTCTTGGATATAGGAATTTCTGAGGTGCAGGCAGGACACTAATAACGATTGAATATTGCAGGAATTAATGCTCCCGGTTGCACGTGGTTCCCAAGGGGAAGTCCAAAGGGGCTAAAGCTAGGCTTAGGAAGTTGAAGATCAGGATATATGCTGCAACACCAAGTAAGTTAGTCCTTTATATGTGCATGCAGGCAAAGTTTCTTGCAATACCAATCATTTGTGAAAATCTGTTCTATAAGCCACTTGTGAGGCTGAGGTACCCACCTCAGAGCTTGGTGTCAACAGAGTTTGCCAGGGTAGGCAACTCACTTGGAGGCAGTCCACACAAGTTTTCACAAAAGTGGTCCTTCGAAAACCGGATGTGGAATAGCTAGGTTAAGCTATCGTAGCTAGGCCACAGTTAGGAACCAGTTTTACAGAGTTAGGTTAAGCTATCATAGCTAGGCCACAGTTAGGAACCAGTTTAAAAAAGTTAGGTTAAGTTAGCACACCTAGGTCAAAGTTACTCAGAGGCTAGGCCAAGCTGACTATACACAGAAGTTGTTATTTGCAGTAATTTACAGGCAGGCCAGGTAGGCTAGAGAAGCTTGTGAATTTAATTATTTACAGTGATTACAAGTAATCCAGAGTAGGAGACTTGTGTGTTAATTACTTACAGTGGATTTGCAAGGTAGCCACAGTTAGGCTAGGCTTGTGCAATATTTACAAAAGGTTATAGTAGCTAGGACAGATTTAACCTAGTTATTATTTACAGGGAGTTATAAAGCCAGGTTTAAGTTATAGCACACTAGCTAGGTTAGGATTTACCTTATCCAACCATCCACGCTAAACAGAGTAAGCTGGGCACAGTTAGGCCAAGCTGTTTACATACATTATTTATTTACTGTTTCACAAGTTGAATTGTTGAATTTACTTGTGTTAACCAAGTGATTTTAATTTGTACACTGCACTTTTATTGTGATTTTCATCATCTTTGATTCATGTTAATGTGGGATTTTTGAATTATACCTGAGACTAGGTTAAGTCCTGTAATTATTTGCTGGCATTGTACAGTTGAGTGCTAGATTAAGCTTTCACATCGATACACATTTTTGATTGGGATTTGAGAGCTAACAGTGTACATTTTTTATTCATAGTAGTCAATTTAACAAAGGGAATTGTTAAGCTTGTTGAGAAGCCTTAAGACTCGTTCATTCTTGCCTAACACCGTGACGTGCTGTGGGGTGGACTGGGTAAAGTGCAATTAGTGTAACACTCCTCATTAAACATCGACAATGGCAGATGGGGGTTCAGGAGAGTCTAGTCCAGTGTTAACAAAATTAAGGCGATCAGTAGCAGCATACAAAGGGCATCTGAACAGAATACGTAACAGGTGCAAGGCTACTTGCCAACGCAGTAATGTAGACTGCGATGATTTGCAAGACTGCTTGAAGAGTTTGGGGGAAAAATGGGAAGCCTATGAACGAGCATTCTCAGCATATGAGCAACAGGCTATTGTGGATGAGGAATCCCAGGGAAGTCTTCACCAGGCTATGGACGAATTCGATAAGGATGATGTAGATTATCATCAGGAAATGAATATGTACAAAGATAAGTTAAGTACATTAAAGGCTAGTATTCCAAGGGTGGGGTTGAACGCCGCAGGTACCCCAAACAACCGCACACCTGTCAATTTGTTGCCCAAGTTGCCCCAGTTGAATTTGCCAATGTTCGACGGAACCTTAACAGAGTACATAGCTTTCTGGGATCAGTTTAGAGCCCAGATAGATGACAGAAACGATTTGTCAGATGCCGTCAAGTTGCAGTATTTGCGGTCGCAGCTCAAGGGTAAAGCCTTAGATCTGGTCCGGCACTACCCGATTACTGACACTAATTACCAACATGCCAAAGACCAATTAGAAGACATGTTTGGCAACACTGAGGAGATAAAGGTAGCTATACTTTATCGGTTGTTGGATCTAGAGGCTTGCCGACATGACCGTCAAAGTCTAGAGAAGTTCCGTATTGAGATTATGAGCTTGACCAATAGTTTCAGAGATTTGCATGGTGAGAATGATTCAAAATTGGTCCTTAGCCAGGTGATTCAGAGGAAACTGGCTAGCACGACAGTGCATGAGTTACACTTAAAATATCGGACGAATAGGTTCACGATAAACCAAATTATTGAAGGGCTAGGGGATCTCATATCTCACCTGAGCATAGGTCAGGGGGAGAAATTACCTACCAAGGAGAAGTCGGTCGACTTCCCCAGACATTCGAGAGATAGACCTAAACCACCTCCCACTAAAGTAGGCACGTATTATGCCCAGGGCGAGCCCTCCACCCACAGGGCCAAGGGAGAAGCCACTAAAGCGGCCAGTATGAGACGGTGCGTGTTTTGTGATGGAGAACACGCTAGTTCAGGGTGTTCAAGCTTCACCACCTATAACCAAAGGGTTCAATGGCTAAGAGAGTTGAGACTTTGTTTCAAGTGTTGTGGAGAACATTTTGCCAGGGACTGTAACACCATGCTCAGGGAGTGTCGGGGCTGCCGGAAGGGAAAGCACCACAGTGCACTGTGTCCTAATGATGCAGGATTAGCACAAGTTAAGGAGAGCAAACCGCAAGAAAGGGCGGAGAGCAAGAACAAGTCAGAAGTAGCGATGAGTGTGGTGAGTACGGCACCGAGAATTTGTTCTGGTGAGCAGTTTCAAGGCTCGGTGGCCTTGCCCACCATAATGGCGGTGGTCGCGAACGGGAAGAAGTTTGAAACAACCCGTTTGTTCTTCGACAGTGGGGCACAGAGATCCTTCATAGCGGAGAGTCTAGCAACTAGGTTGAAGCTGGAGACAGTTGGTAAAGTTGACATGAAGGTGGAAGGGTTTGGTGGGGAGGTCCCACGTAGGTCTTATCCAGTAGTCAAGGTGACGGTCAGGTTAGCCGGGCATCGACGGGAAATATCAGCCTTGATGGTGAAGAGGCTGCCCAATATCATTACCACTAGGGGACTGGTGCAACAGACCTGGGAGCTGAACCTAGGTTGGGACGACCCACTGCCAGAAACAGTCTGCCAGGAGTGGGATCTGGTTAACAAAGACCTAGCGGAATTGCACGAGTTCACATTCCCCAGGTCCATCGGGTGCACCGGGCGGGATTATGACTTGCACGTCTTCTGTGATGCCTCCTCCAGGGCCTATGGGGCAGTAGCGTATTTGGTGGCCGGGGACCAAGTCAATCTGGTCACCAGTCGTGCGCGGGTGACACCCCTGAAGGATTGCTCGATCCCAAAGCTAGAGCTCACGGCGATGTTGCTGGGAGCAAGACTGGGTAAGTACGTAGAGGAGGTGTTAAGTAATCTGAGGGTGACACACACCTATGTATGGACAGACTCGGAGGTGGCCTTACAGTGGGTCCAGAATGACAGGTCTAAGCTCCCCTATGTCAGGAATCGGGTAAAAGAGATACGGGAACTACAGTCAACGTCTACAATTCTGTATGTGCCTACAAATCAAAACCCAGCCGACCTGATAAGCCGAGGGGTGACACACAGAAAGTTGAGTAAAAGCGAGCTTTGGTTCAAAGGCCCAGACTGGTTACCGGCAAGGGATTGCTGGCCAGAGCAGAAATTCGTGGAGACAATCAGCAGCATAGTACATTTTGCGGGGGAACACGACACTGAATTATTTGACCCCAGGCGCTACTCCTCGTGGAGAAAACTTATAGGAGTCACGGAAATGGTATTTCGATTCGTGAGGAAGCTGCATGACAAGGTAAGCCAAGGTCGACAGTTGTCTCTAGTGGGTCCCAGAGAATATTGGATAAGGCAGTACCAAAGGGGGAGGTTTCCAGGAGTGCTGGAAGTACTTGCGACCCGGCAGCAGGTTATGGCGTCAGGACGCGTGTCCAACGATGACGACTCAGGGAACAGCAAATTGGTTCACTCATTGGGATTGTTCCTAGATCATGCGGGGCTAATAAGATGCAGGGGAAGAATACTAAACTCTGAGCTCAGCTATGGGGCCAAACATCCTGTGCTGCTGGGAAAGGAGGGATGGGCGACAGAGCTATTGATACAAGATGCCCATCAGAGGACCTTACATGGGGGGTTTGGAGACACCCTCACCTGCCTACGTCAGAATTACTGGGTACTGAAGGGTCGAGCTGCCGTCAAAAGGGTGCTAAAGAGTTGCACGGTCTGCCGGCGGTACGATGGGAGGACCCTACCATACCCAGGTCCACCACCGCTGCCTCAGGAGCGGGTACATAGTGACAGGCCCTTTGAGACTGTAGGAATAGACTATACTGGGGCTATCACATTGAAGAACCCAGGAGACGAGACGGTGGGGCCTCAGAAAGTATATGTCTGCCTGTTTACTTGTGCCACTACTTGAGCGGTGCATTTGGAGTTGGCAGAAGATATGACAACAGAGACTTTCGTGAAGCTGTTCAGGAGGTTTACTGCCAGATTCTCGTGCCCGCGATTGATTATCTCGGACAATGGCACAAGCTTTAGGGCGGCCGATAAAGTTTTCAGGAATCTTAGGGACAACGGAGAAGTACGAGAACACCTGAAGAGAATAGAGTGCGAGTGGAGGTTCATAGCCCCCAGAGCACCCTGGCAAGGGGGATTCTATGAACGCATGGTGGGCACAGTCAAAAGGTGCATTCGGAAGGTCTTGCACGGCAGGAGGGTGAGCTGTGATGAACTGAGGACAGTGTTAGTTGAGATAGAGGCAAGAGTTAATAACAGGCCTCTGACCTACGTACAAAATGGGATTGACGAGCAAGAAGCTCTCACCCCCAATCACATGCTGTTTGGAAGAAGGATTGAGCCCTTCCCCGCAATTTTAAGTCAGTCTTCCAAGGAGCTGGATTATTATGGGCCAGATGGTCCCCCCATCAATGAAGAACTGCACAGGAGTCACAACAGGCTGGTGAACATCCTGGACAAATGGAACCAGGTGTGGCGCAGGGATTACTTGACAACCTTGCGGGAACATTTCTATGGTGCCGACCCCGAGGCGAATAAGATGATGCTAAGTGAAGGGGACCTGGTGCTGGTAGAATCCGAGGCGCCGAGGGCATACTGGCCTCTTGGCCTGGTAGTGTCAACCCACCCAGACAATGGTGAAAGTGAGAATGAACGGTGTCGAGACTATAAGACCCATCAACAGGCTTTTGCCTCTCGAGGTCCACACGGTGGGACCGGGACATGAGAAATCAGACCAGAGGTTGAGCGAGCTGAGCGGCCGGACGACCCGTCGAACGGCGCTCGAGTCCAGGGCCCACTGGGGGCGCCTGCGGGAGGCAGACTTGATCTAGACTTAGCGCCTACCTTCGCCGGCGGGAGGATGTGGAAATTTATTTGGTCCAAATAGTTCCACAGCTCAGATCCAGCATGGGCGTCTGGTCGTCTGAGCCGAGTGGCCCTTAAACCCTCCCAAACACGGCATTCTCTGGTTGGTGGTTGGTAAGCTTATTTAATTTATAGATTTACTCTTCAGGGAAGGAGTAGGTAGTTTTACTGGTAGTACACTAATATTAGGTTTACTAAGGCATCTGTAGATAATGATAGAGTAGACCTAAGACCTTAACATAGGTAGTAATAGGCCGATAATGTAGGCAAACACTAGGATAAGTTAGCTAGGGAGAACTGGCAGCCCTAGCTTGAATGGCGGGGTGCAGGTCACAAAGACAGAATAGCGTCCTTCTTACGATAGAGACCGACTGGACAAGACGTGCCGTGAACAGCAGGCGGCGCCCCCACGTGTCTTCACATCTGAGACCTGGGGAAATCTGGTAGAGGCACCTCGATGTACCGTAGATGATCTCCTCCATCAGCCCATACAGTAAGACGAGATATTCACCTTTTCCCGTAGGATCTGGCCAGTGTCTTAGGAGATTGTGGGTTGAGTTACTGAAGGGCTCGGCGTGCTACAGAGAGAGAGCATGCCCAGTAAGTACCAGCGTCTCAGAGCCGTTTGAAGCTAGCGTCTGAGTCTGCATAGTTATACTAGGGGATACATACCCTCTTGGATATAGGAATTTCTGAGGTGCAGGCAGGACACTAATAACGATTGAATATTGCAGGAATTAATGCTCCCGGTTGCACGTGGTTCCCAAGGGGAAGTCCAAAGGGGCTAAAGCTAGGCTTAGGAAGTTGAAGATCAGGATATATGCTGCAACACCAAGTAAGTTAGTCCTTTATACGTGCATGCAGGCAAAGTTTCTTGCAATACCAATCATTTGTGAAAATCTGTTCTATAAGCCACTTGTGAGGCTGAGGTACCCACCTCAGAGCTCGGTGTCAACAGAGTTTGCCAGGGTAGGCGACTCACTTGGAGGCAGTCCACACAAGTTTTCACAATAAAAAAGTTCATGTGTGAACATAAGGTTCCCCCTTTGTTCGTGGAAGCAAAGAGGGGAATGTATGAGAGTATAGTTATACCAACAATTTTATATGGGTTTGAAGCATGGGTAGTGAAAGTTGCAGCGAGGAGAAGGCTGGAGGCAGTGGAGATGCCATGTCCAAGGGCAGTGCGTGGTGTGAATATAATGCAGAGAATTCGTAGTTTGAAAATTAGGAGGAGGTGCAGGATTACCAAAACTATTATCCAAAGGTCTGAGGAGGTTTGGACATGTAGAGAGAATGGAACGAAACAGAATGACTGAGTGTATAAATCTGTAGTGGAGGGAAGGCGGGGTAGAGGTTGGCCGAGGAAAGGTTGGAGGGAGGGGGTAAAGGTTTTGTGTGCGAGGGGTTTGGATTTCCAGCAAACATGCGTGAGCGTATTTGATAGGAGTGAATGGAGACAAATGGTTTTTAATACTTGATGTGCTGCTGGAGTGTGAGCAAAGTAACATTTATGAAAGGATTCAGTGAACCCGGCAGGCCGGACATGAATCCTGGAGATGGTAAGTACAGTGTCTGCACTTTGAAGGGTGTTACTGTTGCAGTTTTATAACTGTAGTGTAAAGCACCCCTCTGGCAAGACAATGATGGAATGAATGATGATGAAAGTTTTTCTTTTTCGGGCCACCCTGCCTTGGTGGGAATCAGCCGATGTGTTAATAAAAATAAATAAAATAATAACTATGATATTTAAGTTAAATAGGAAGACCCACTTTACAGCACTACACTTCACAGCATTTTGCTAATTCAGTGGTTTTCAAGTATGCCCATTCTTCATTTATTCAGACATCATACAATATTATTTTAATCAAAACTAAGCACTAAAATCACAAGGGTCATACAGCGCTGACTTCCAACAATAAATATATTCACCACTCACTATAAGCTAGGGATGAAAATATTTTAAGGTAAGTATTATATGTACTGTATACACATTTTTTGAGGCATAGGTATGATTCACATTACTGTGATTTGCACTTTACAGCAATAGGCTGGAACATAACCTAACCTGAAGTGGAGCCCCCCTGTACTCCAAGGATTGTGTAGGAGCTTATCTCCTTAACTATTCACGTTACATCAACTGTAAATATTACCTCCTAGACACCTTTATTATTAAAGATCTCAAATTATACGTATTTGGTTGCTTTGTATTTATCAAGTTGTAATCCCCAAAGTGCTACTGAGAGGCCAAAAAATTTATGGGATAACTGGACTAGAATGTACACTGACAAATTGTTACAAAACCAGAAATGGGTCAGATTCAAGAGGGGGATCAATAAGTTGACCTGATAATCTGTGGAGTTTTATTTTAAAAATGCTGGCTGTCTCTCACCAAGGCAGGGTGACCCAAAACAAAAAATGCTTTTACCATCATTCACACATAATCACTGTATTTGCAGAGAAGCACAGGTATGATAATTTAGATGTCACTCTAAACAGCAAATATCCCAGACCCCTCCTTTAAAGTACTGGCATTGCATCTCCCACTTCCAGGACTCATGTCCGGCTAACCGGTTTCCCTGAATCCCTTCACAAAATATCACCCTGCGTGGCTGTAGTTGTTCCACTGATGCGTGTAAGGCTTTTCTCACATCATGGTTCCTTAAACTGCTAGAGAATATTATTATATATAATCATACAGAAATGAATGAGTCAGAATTCTAAGTAGATTAGGATCAAGCAAGTCCCAACAACCATTTGTTTCCACTCCTATCATGCTCACACATGCCTGCTGTATGTCCAAACCACTTGAACACAAATCCTCTTTTACCCCCTTCCCTCCATCCCTTCCTAGGATGACCCTTACCCCTCCTTTCCTCCACTACAGATTTATACACCTTCCAAGTCATCCAATTTTGCTCCATCCTCTCTGACCAAACCACCTCAACAACCCCTTCTCGGCCCTCTGATTAATACTCTTAATAACCCCACACCTAATTTCCACACTACAAATTCTGTGCATAATATTTATGCCACACATTGCCCTTCAGATGAAGCCTAGTCAGCGTGTCAGCGTGCCTCGTTGTGCTCCGGGTTTTCTCGTGTTTTCACGGTCGCTCTTACGTGCTAGAACTTTAATTTTTGATATCAATCCTATACGATACATCCCTCTAGCGCCTGGAACCAATCTTGGGCGGAAAACATTATATACTGAGCCAAAAAGGAGAATTAAGTGTGCACTACCTAGCAGAGTTTACTGCCAGAGGGGAATCATAGGCCTGTGTGCTGTGTACAAAATAATAATAATAGAACTTTTCTTTGTCAGAGGAAAGAAAGTCTCCCT